>NW_024884142.1:45889894-45969484 GCF_019232065.1 Centrocercus urophasianus
TAAAAAAAAAAAAAAAAAAAAAAAAAAAAAAAAAAAAAAAAAATCACAATCCATTATCACACTTCGTAAACAAAACGTTAAGAAAGGCAAAAATTTCCAAGACAAGTGACTATCACACTGCAGTTATGCAATTAACAATACTAAAAAACAATGAGAATCTTAACTAACACCCAAACAACAAAGACAACTGCTGAAAGTTAGGATCTCTAATCCTCAAAAATGGTAGGAATAGCAATACTAAGATACAGTGGGTTTTAGAAAAAAAAGAGATTAAAAGTGTGGGGCAATCCCTGTCATCATTATATTTGGACGTAGCACAGAGGAAATATAGACTTTCATATTAACTCTACATCACCAAAACCAATCATACTTCATAAAAATATTGAAAGACAATTAGAAACAGTTAACATAATTTAAAAAAAAAAAATCAGGAGAAGCTATGTACTTTTTTACTGAGATCAAATAGTTTTGATTTGAAGAATTAATGCCGCTATGATGAGGGTTCAAATTTCTGGGTTCAGTTTAGTTTTGCCCTCAGGAACAACTGGACATCTTTATCCCTTCATACAGTCATTTACTTAGCTAGTTTTAGGTCTAACAGAACACAAACTCACAATTCCAATTTAAGAAAGTAAGCACAGGAGGATGTAATTTGAGTTTTAAATTACACAGCTGTAAATGAATTAGGATTATGTTTATTCAATCAACATTTTCAGGTCACCTTTAAATCTCCTGCTACTGATTCGTATGCTAGACTAATTGGTTTGGTTGCATCTTTCTTTCCTCTGAAGAGATAATTTATGTTTGCAACTGTAGACCCTGAAGAGTAGAAGATGGAAGGACTGACTTGTTTTTTCATTTAAAGTCTCAAAATGGTATTCAGCAGACTAATACTGTTCTGATTTTCAGGAAAAAACATATTTATCTTTTTTCTATTCAACCCACAAGTTGCAGTTTAAAAAGTTATGGTCAGTTTACACTTGTAGGTTCTTCTAAATATAGAAGTACTTTATATAAAAGTACTTAAATATAAAGATAATATGAATATCCAAAATCTAGGAAGACAAGTCTATTTAAAACAAAACTATTAAAGAGTCTAACATTTATGGACTGCAAATGAAATCATCATAATTAGCAGATAAATTATTTCATTTGGACAGTGAGTTTGCAGTTCCCAAAACTGTGACCTTACTCAATTCCAAAACTCGTCAGTGAATCAACACATCATTGGTCACATTCTGAAGCAACCCCAGGAATACCCTTGCTTTAGACTTTCTACCTACTGCCTTTACACAACATTATTTCATAATGAAAAATAAATCATTCTACATCTCTCCAAGATGCAAATATCAGCACTGTAATATCTACCTGAAAGAAAAGATTCATCATAAATATGGACAAATATTTGCCTGCCAGAGGGACTACTGAACATTGCTGCTGATGCAGAGAACTCAAGGAGAAAGCATCAGTTGAAGAAGAGAAATAAGATAAATAACACAATTTTCTTTTAGGAGGGAGTTCTGCCATAAACTTCACTCATCATCATTAGTTCTAAGATGTACATAGGTTACTCCAAAAGTAATACCTCTTATTTATTTCCAGCGAAGTTACGAGAGATACAAAGAGCATAATAACACTATTTGACAGTGCAAATTCTCAACTACAAAACACTACTTTTCAGCATAGACACAACCACTAGCTATGCATTTTTTTCCAGCAATAAATAAGAGCCTGCAAGCCGTGCTCGTAAAAATCTGCACCAGCAGAGGCGATCCACTGCCACTACTGATAAAATGCACCATCCACTGCCTTACTGTGCTCACATTCACTGTTTGGTCTCCATAAACATTCAGCAAGCATTAACAAATGTCAGTGGGTACCATTTTTTCTGCATAGAGGAATTCAATCACACATCTTTACATCTCACACACTTCCATGTCAGACTGCCCCTTTGCTGCCATCTGTCACAAAGCAACGAAATATGGTTGGTGGGAAGGTTCAACCTCTACTGCCATACCACCAACATTTGCCTCTGATTTTGTGGGCCAACATAATACAATAAGAGTCATTACATTCAGAGCAGCTGTGAAAATAGTGATTTCAAATAAGTTTTAGCTGTTACTCAGGACTAAATACACTATGAATAAGTCCAGATTGATGATAAATTCTCAAAAACTTCTGGAGATTTTCTTTGAGCTGAGATGTTATGTGTACATGGGCTATTCACATATACTAATATTTCTAATGCAGCAACCTTATTCAACCCAAGCTACTAAAAATACAAGGAAATGGGTAGGAGGGAGGTCTCTCCTCTATCAAAAGCACCTTAAATTAATACAAGGAATGAAAAAAAGGAAATGAAGGGATATGAAAAACAAATTCTTTAATATGAGAGTGATATATACCAGTAAATGTGCATTAGGTGTTACATTAGTTTATGAATGTTTTTTTTTTTCCCTAAGCAAAATTAAAAAAAAAAAAATACAGAATTTATTTTTATATAACTCATCAACACAGATGAATATTTTAAAAAGAATATTTTGCAGTTGTCACTATCACTAATGACTTCATGATCAATTATCCAGTTACAAGGTCAAACTTCCAATTTAAGAAGAACTCTCAAATCATTCAGTACCAAAGTATACCAATTAGAGCAGTAATAAACAGCTTCAGTCAAGTTTAGACCAACTACTTTACACAAAGTCATCAAGTAATATTCTGCAGAAAAAAAAATACTTAAATTAACATGCTAATAGAAATAAGGGATCAAATAGCTGTGAAATGTCTGTATTTCTTTCGTTAACCAAATATTTACTATTAGAATTAACAGAAGTATTATAAAGTACACTGATGAACTCAAAAAGATACAACATACCCAGGAGCTCTGACAATAAGGCACTTTCCATAACCTTGGTAGATGTCCCTGCTCAGGGACTCTGCTACTCAGAGGGCTCGGGATCAGATTGGAGCAGCTACTGCCTCAGCGTGATATGGCAGTACACTCCTTTTTGGGCTTCACTGTAAAAGGCCTGGAAAATTTCACCTATCTTGTTTGAAGTACTCCCTTTCAATTCCTTCCATTCCATTTTATTTTTCATCAAACTCAAGTGCAGTGAAAACTAAAACAATCTCAGGTTTTATTAGTTCTACATGTACTATAAGTTGTCACTCTTCAATAACATGCAACTGTGATCAAAATGAAAGTTATCCTTACGGGCTCAATTTGTTTTCAAAATCCCTCCCAAGAGATAGGTACACAAAGCCTGTTTTCCAAGGAAGCTATTGGACAGGACAGATTAACCATTCATAAACAATTTGAGACTTGTCACACTGTTCATCTCTGAACCCATGAAACATGATAAGTTTCTCTGCCTTCAACTGTTGTAGCAGATACTTGTCGGGCCACTGCCACTATTAATCAGGTTTTTCGGTGCATCAGGACATAAAATTTCCACTGATGATGGTCACCGCCATGCTTTCAGCTATGCATCAGTTATTTATGACAGTTTCACAATTTGTTAGCTGAGAAAAGAGCAGCAGACAGTCAGCTTTGAATTGGTACCAAAAAATAAAAAAAAATTAAAAAAAATGGAGCTCACTTTCATTATTTTTACTTTTATAGAAGCATATAAAATTTATATATATTCTAGAAGATTGGGATGCTTAGCTATTATGGTGCAAGTATAAAGACTTCTCGAAAGAATAGAGAACATGAAGTTTCCTCTACCTATATAAACATCAGTGTAATCAACTTCTTTACAATCCATGTTCCTAGGAGGTAAATCAAAGGAATTAACCTGTCATTAAGGAATTCAAACTCAATTTACCCAACATTCTTTCTCCCCAAAATCTTTCCTTCTTACTAAGCAGAGAAAGAAAGCAAAAATTTAGATGTATGAGGAGGTAACCATCACTTTTTATTACAGCTTCAGAATATCTATTATATGCAAGTCATCCAGGGACCAGAGCTCTGAAAGCAAACACCTATCTCTTAAAGATTTCTGCAGTCTGACTTTTTCTTTCAAATGTAGCATTTGTAATTATCTTTCATCTCATTAGTCTATTTGCTAAGAATTATAACTTTCTTTTTATAATTCACTCCTTAAAAAGTGAACAAGAAACAAACATACAAGAGTATGTGCATTTATTTTGTCCTACAAATTAAACATGCATCCAGAACAGTCATTTCTCATTCCAGATGATATCAGCAGCTGGCATTAGGTCCTGATTAAAACGAGAGTATAGATTCAACCAAAAAGTAAAAGATACATGACCTACTGCTATTAAATAGCCACAAGCAATAAACATTTGTCATGTTTGACAAATGAGATCTTACCTACACAAGATTTTCTGTGAATTACAAAAGCATTTATGGATATTCATCACTTCACTTCAGAAAAGATTTTTGTTTTGTCATGAGATGAAAAACAAATTCAATACCTCAACATCACCACCTTAATACTTTTTGAAATGTAAAAGTTCAAAAACTTTTGAATTCAGGGAAGTGTCATTTTAAAGTTTTTTGATTGACTTTTTAGGGCTGGGGATTGAAAATTTGCCAGAAAAAAAAGTTAGAATTCTACATCTATAAAGATATAAGAGCCACAACAATAAAAGAGTCCAAGACAAGAATAATAGCCGCAACTTGCTATGTACTGACTAATATTTTCTCTTTCATAAATCATTGTTTTATGAAAGACTCTTTAAGGAGCTCTGCCATTTTGGCTTACGAGGCTAGAATTCGGAGTACAGAACAATGAGTCTAATTGTGCTTTTTACAAACTAAATGTAAATTCAGGTGAAGGTTTGTCACCATTATCTGTAAACTGTCTACTTCATGTGCAAATTCCACAAATTACAAAAATAATCTAGAATCTTTTTTCAAAGAGCATTGGCAAGTCCAGGGAAAAATCTTTGTCCAACAATTATAAACCAAAAAGATTCCCTTTTCTAACACAAGAAACTATCTTCCCATTACCACTTAAGCATTTTACTGTTTGCATTCCCAGGAAATGAACTGTTTTTTAGGAACAACGTTATTTTTAACAACTTGTCTAGGCCACGGTTTGATCCCTCTGACTTCTGCAAAGGGCTTTCCCCCTGGGTCATGCCACATGTTGCAGCAACAATGCAGTGGTTTATGGCAAGGCAGCCATTTGCCAGGCCCACTAAATGCACCTCTTGGGCACTGGACTTCACTCCACTATGACTCCTGGATGAGCTGACTTGATGTCCCTCAGGCTTAGTGCATGCTCTTTCAGGTTTGCTGCAAAGTACTGTATGGGGATATCCAGCATTGACTACATAGAAGAAAGGGCACCTGAGAGCTGTCAGCAACTCTGAAAAATGGCCATAATTTCTCACTAGAAAATAGAGCTGCTGGTACATGATATGTTAAACTGTCCTAGCAAAATAGGGCATCATCAAGTGCCTAATATAAAAAATATGCTTTCTTTATAATAGTGAGAGTTGAGGAAAGAAAAAAAAAAAAAAAAAAACAAACACCACACCATGATGCTTCTAATCCATGGAGACAAGATAACCATTCTTTCCCTTCTAGCAGAAGGCATAAAAACTTTAAAAAATTCTCCTCAAAGTCACAGAACATTCTTAAGTAGTCTATCACTTCAAAGACATGAGTCTCACCACAGCAGAAGGCCAACAGAACATAGAAAAACAGCCATCTCTAAATTAGCAATAACGACAGTGGAGGGAAGTGAACCCTGACCTCCTATCCAGGATACTTTATCATCAGTTAAATGCCAGATTTATGAACAAACCTTCTGACAGAACATTTTTTCAGATCTGACCTAATTTTGCACATAATTGAAGTCAAATAGAACTAAATTTAGTAGCAGATAAATACATCAAATAAACATCTTCTACATACTTTTTCCAAATTCCCTTTCTGAAAACTGTGCTCACACCTGCAATGCATTTTGACCTTTAAAAAGGCATGCTTGACAACAACATACTGTACTGAAAAAGGAAGAAATAAACACAAAGTGATTTTAATCGTAGAATTATATGCGAACGGCCTTTAAAGAACAAGAAATTCATACAGTTTATGGAGTAATGCACTAAGCAGGGCATTAACCATACAGTCTAGGGGAATTTGCTGAACTATTTCAATAGTAAACAGGTCAGACAAACCCATACAATTAAAAAAAAAAAAAAAAAGCACGAATGATCAACAGTACTGCTCCAACCAGTTTTAAGACTGGTAAGAAAATGTTCAATGTGCACAGCCCTAAAGGCAAAATAATCCATCTTATATGCCCTGGGAAGAAATTAAATAGTGAAGTTCAAGTTGCTTCTACCTGTAACATACAGAGATTCTCAAATCCAGCCCTAGTAGTACACTTCAGGAAATCAGAGAGAAACACTGATGAAATTGTAATGAATAAATATACATCTCACCATAATAGATGAAGGACAGAAAAATAAACTGTATCAAAGAGCCTTTAAAGAAATGTTTTAATTAAAAAAAAAAAAAAAAAAAAAAAAGGAAAGAAATAGGAAATTAACTTCCACACATCAAAGTAACCATTTATTCTCTCCAAAGGCTAGGGGAATAGCCCTACACACGATTGACAGCTCTTTATATGAAAGAATTTGATTCAGAGATAATTCCCTGCTGAAAACAGAGGAAAGAAAGAAAAAAAAAAAAAAGTGCAATTCCTAGATTTCACTATGATTTAAAAACAAAACAAAAAACTGTCTTTCCACAGTAATTCTAGTATTTCTTAGCTATTTTTTCTAGAACCACAGCATCTAAAAACCTATAATAAAGTTCCACCATGCCTTCATAGTTATAGAATGTGACTAAATCTTCCCAAATATATAATTACATTTCCTTCCACTAGGCTGCTCTGAGTTTCTTGGATTAATGAGACCTCCCCTGCCATTTCCATCTGTGAGTAAACTGAAAATATTGCATGTAAATGAAAGATTCAGATAAAGATTCAGATTAAGTCATGAAAAAAAGACTATAAAAGGTAGCCCACAGAGGTTAAATAACAGTCTAAAATGATAATCACCTTAGCCTGCCAAGTCTTTAGAACATAGCTGTGCACACTTTGGGTTTTTTTTAACATCTGGTCTATTGCTGTTGGCATACAAGACTACCTTATCTCACACAAACTATTCCAAAAGCAGATAGAGAAGACAATTAAATGATTATACAATTGCACTGCCTATAACACATGCCTAAAATCTGAGGAACATTCATTTCTGTAGAATTAATCAGCCATGCTAAAAGGCTCACAAATGGAAATGCCCACCTAGAATGACAACAGATTTTTACTACAGCTTTGCCAAACTGCTTCATCCTGGCATCATTCTTGGTATTTCATGTCAGAAGTTAACCTTTTCCCATATTTATTTTTCCCCTCAATAAACCTGCCTGCTTTACATATATGCAGAAATGTTTTACAACTTCATATCAATGTTTCAAATCATGGGAATCTTATCTTTCCACTTACTTGAAATACAAGAGTCTTGCTATGAGTTTTCCTGAACAAATTTCCAAGCAAATTAATAACTTCTACAATAGTTTTCACTTCCCAGTGCAGGTAGGCTTATTTCATAAGCACAGCTACAAAAAAATTCATTCTTTTATTTCGCATTTTTAGGAGCATATATCTATATGCATCCTCTTTGTTATGTAAAATTAACATGCATTTTATCTTTTCTCATGAAACTATTAAAGCCAAAATTTCTATCAGAATACAAAGATGCAGCTTCTTAGATATCAATTACTGTCTCCAGTACTATCGATAGATACTTATGTTCTGTAAGTCAACTTCAGAACAAATATTTAGACATTAATGCCTTCTTTGGGGAAAAAAAAAAAAAAAAAAAAAAAAATTAAAAAAAAAAAATCAAGGGGTTGATAATATATGTGTCCAGCAGCTACAGCTGAGCTTCGGCAGATATATTCGTTTTAAAGAAAAGAGTCAAAGCACATGAGAACCCAATCATGGGAAACAATTTCTGCAATCAACTCAGGCTTTGAAGCTTGTTTTTCGAACAACAGCAAGCCTACTTGTTCTAACTTCAAAAGCTTGGCCAGAAAGTCAATTGTAAAAACTTCAGTAACAAACACGTATTAAAATGATGAAGGTCGTTCCTTCCTCGTAGAAAGGGACTGCAGTGGTTCAAGGAGACATGTTGCTGAAGGGCTACAGGTGCACTCCTATCAGCCATTAGCTTTTCTGCAAAGCCTATGCTCTTATCTGTATCTCTTGATATTGGCTGTCTCTAAGTGTTCAAAACAATTGACTGGAAGCTATGTTGAAAGAACCACATCTCATCAGCTCTGTGATTAACTGGTCGAAGGGAGCAAAGAGGGCTGCACATGCAGCACAGGCTGGGTTACAACCTGTGACATTAAGAAGCTCTTCAACACATTTAGTCATTCATGCAAAAAAGGAAGTAAATGGATGTTTTCTGAAAGCTAGGACTATCCTTGTCTTACTGAGTCATTTTAGATCCTGATTTTCACACAGCTAACAATCTTCTTTCAAGTCAGTTTGACCCAAACTTGCTGAGGGTGGGTTTTTGGTTTTGTTCTTCTGCAACTCCTAGCAATGATTCAAACCATTCCTAGCAATTACAAAGGAACAAACAAAACCAATCAACAAACTAAAAAGACAGAAAACAAGTATCCAGTATTTTACACATCTGCCAAAATCCCCACACCTCTTTAGCTATGTGTATAGCCACTGGTTCAGCTGTGAGAACTCAGATTAAAACAAGGCTTTACTATCATCAACAAGTTGATTACATTCACAGTGTTATAATCACTGAGTGATTTCAACTTAAAATAGACCCATTCCTCTGCTTCCGTTCAGAATTCTGCATTTTTCCAGTCAAAAGGCTAATAAGTTGAATAAACTCTCTACAGGTAATAAACACTTAAGATCCAGCCTGGGATGCACCAAAGCATTTGTATAGAAAAAACAATTTTGCATGCAAAATCCAAAATGGCACACACTTTTTGCTGTTTACAAGCTTTTTGCTGTTTTTGCAACAAGCTTTTTGCTGTTTACAAGCCTTAATTGTAAGACTCATGTTGAATTTCGAGTCCTTCACAGCAAACGTCTTCTTTCATGGTTCCAGATCCAAGAAGATGAAAGATTTCAGAGTAATTCATTGACTACCAATGGCAGCAAAACAGTAAAGAAAAACAAGAGTACTGTAAATAAGCTACTATTTATTAATCTGTGGTCTCACAATGCAGCAAAATTCTTAAGAATGTACAAAATAACAGGTTTTACAAGCCATTCCTTTTGGGAGAAAAGACTCAATCCCACAGCGGCAAGAGCTGATAATATCAAAAGCAAAAGCAGCTGACCACTAAGTTTGCTAAAATGAAAGCAACAGAAAAGATTGCAAAACCACAAAAGACAGCAAAACCACATCCTAAGGCTTTCAATTCTATTCCATTTCTGAAACAATAGCCCTGATCTCATCACTACTGCTTCTACCATGCATTTTTTCATTAAATTCAAGAAATAGCGTAAATATCTTAACTACCCTGCAGCTGGCAGATTGATATAAACAATCCATTAATGCAAGGAGGTGAATGTTTAGCAAGTTTAAAGTAGTGATTTTACACGAATGCAATATAGCAACTACAACCAGTAGTTGCCAAAATGAGCCAGCATGCCGAAAGAGCATTCAAAAACCTGCATGTATTAAAGCAAGAACCCCACAGAACACTGAAAGAAGCCTGTGCCTTTATAAATACATCCATCAAAATTAATAAGCGCACATATATCCAATTTACAATTTAACATGAATAATAGAATTTTAAAAGAACAATAGTAACACCTGAAAAACCATACTGATTTAATTGAAAAAAAATATATATATATATATATATATACACTCCAGTATCCCTACATATCATTGAGGTGTGGCCAAAATTCATAAGATAGGTGCACAGAGTATCTCAGTTTAAGCAGCTGGGTCAGCCCAGTGACAAAGAGGAGATCGAGCCAGTACACCCATTCATCTATTGATTAACTACTGCATTTGTGAGGCACTCGTTTTGGTAATTAGGGTAGGAAGTCCATTAATACACTATCCATTAGGTAGTGATCCATAACCCTAATGGCTAATTTGGAGAAAAAAAAAAAAAAAAAAAAAAAAAAATTTGAATGCCTTTCCACAATTCCAATCATCTTCAACAGGAAATGTACTCAACATGCTACATATTCAAGGTATAATCACATACATTTTAATATATAATCATTTCAGCTTTTTTTTTTTTAATCTCACATGCTTTCTACAAAAGAAGCACAAATGACATTTCAAATATAAGAGTTGTGCTAATAAAACATAAAGCTGTTTTGCAAAAGTGCAACAGTCTTTATATATTTAAGACAAGTTTTATAAAACACTGTAGACAATGTGGGTATTTTAAATAGCCAACTTGCATTTCCAAGTCTTACCAAAGAAGTGCTCAAAGCACAACGTACAGATGTTTGATATTCATTACGCATTTTTATGTCTTCATGCCTGCTGTATTATAGATGAGAATTGGCATTTACAAACTGAGTAAAAACAAAGCCAATAAGCATTAACATCATTTCCCATATTAGGGGTGATTATACATCAATACCACCATAACAGCATGAGTCAGAAGAGAAAGGACAGCAAGAACTGGTGACTCCTCCAATCCCATGGAACTATCGCAGCATTTCTGTCAGGCCCAAAGGAGGGCACAGGCTGTGAATGAGGAACACGTTCCATCCACCTAATTGCAAAAAGCACTGATGTGTGTAACAGCACATGCATAAGCTCACAGCGATCATGTCTGCAATGTCACAAATCCCAACACATTCCTGCTGCCTCCTCAGCCAGCAGGGATTTTGGCATCTTAATAACAGCAGCATATTAGGATATTGGCATCATGGAACAGTCTATTTCAAAAGCTACTGTGCACCATCTCTTCACATGCCTGTGTAACCCGGACAATGACAACTTCACCTGGAAGCCACTAGACCGTGCTGCCAGCTCCTGAGGCTGTATAATCCACATTCAACTTCTACATTTTGCTTTGGAAAGTAATCCAGGTAAACAAAGGTACATTTAATCCAGCCCATAAACAATTTAACTGTTGTCTAGTAAAAAGTAATTCAAAATCTACCTCACACTACCTCAAGACCATGGAAATATCGTCAACTATTTCAATACAATCATGATCTCAAAGATTAGATTGTTACTTTTACCAGGCTAGCAAAGATCTGACAAAGGACTCCAGCCAGTATGTAACTAAGAAAGAATTAAAAAAGAAAAATTATTATGGGGAGAATGCATTATTGGAGAAAAAAGAAGGCTTAATAATTGCTGCTTTGCTTACTGAAGTTACATAATTCTTAACTAAATAAAATACATTTTTAACTATAGAGGAAAGAAAAGTGATAGTCCCTGATGCTAAAAGGCAAAGCATAAGTAGCATACCTAGAAAAACGTTGCACTTAACTCACTGGTAAAAGAGAAAAAACTTATTCATCTTCAACTTAACAGACCACCTTTTCCAGTTAAACAGCTCAGTTCACATTTCTCTGAAGCAGGCTCCTATCTTTAAGAATCAGAAAGAAACGTAGATTAATATTCCAAACTCCAACCAGACTTGGCTAACTATGTATCAGTTTTCCATACTCCAGAAAGTAGATCACAGAACAGCAAACCAAATGAGCTAGTTAAAATCTGTTGTATTCACACTAAGCGTAATAATGAATCACACATTTATCAAGGGCCTATGCCAATACCTACTACTAAACTTAAGGCTGTCTTTCAAGTGAAAAGGTTCAAATCATAAGCTATAAATGAGCACGTACAAGATCATTATCATTCCCCATTCACTAAGAGGAAATCTCCTTGGAATACTTTTTCTTAATATGAAAAATAATGTTTTTAATTCAATTTAAACAACAACTATAATTAAGCATAACTTTTTTTTTTTTTTTTTTTTTAATGAGACAAAAAGTACTAAAAGTTACCATACTGACAACAGTATAGGGCTAGAAAATAGAAGCAGAGATTTGCCAAAATAGTACAGCACAAAAATGATTCAAGTTGGGAGACAGTGAGAGGAAAAGCAGGCAAGGAGTACAAAGTGCTAAAAAGTCTCTGTGTCACAAAGGACAGAATATAGCCATATACTGCCAACATGGAAAAAAAAAGAAGGAAGAATTGGATATATGAAATAACAAAGAATTTTAGTTAATATAATGGGATAGGTTTTAGTTCAAGAATACTTTAAAGCATTCAATTGCAAAAACCAAATTAATATATTGTATCTCACAAGCTAAATCTAGGTAAGGCATCCTTATTACTGTGGAAGAAACAACATTAACAGCAATCATTATCAGCATAAACTCATGCCAGAATATATTTTTAAAAGAAGCTTGGGCACTTAAAACTATTTTAACAGACTTGAGTCTGTGGTGGGCTATAAGTTAGAACACTGTAAGCTGATAGTTCACACCACACAAGCAGACTTGAATATTCAGATAGCAGGCATCAGAATTCTTTTCCATTCTGGTTTTTAATATACTTTAACATACATTTTTAAGCCAAAATCAACTAGACAAAGTAAGTTCTCACAAATTGCAAAAGGGAAATATTCTTGAGGAATGTTAAATATAAAAATTATTCTTTTCTAAAATAAGCTGAAAACATTTCTTCATTTAATCACCTTTGTTTGTTCCCCTTTGAAAGTGCCATCTACTTGCCTTTATGCAGTAAGTTACTAAACATAAGGAAAGATGAAGTTCTGCAACAGAGATAAACACTACTTGCCATACAAACCTTCTGGCTCTTAAGAAAACTGTTTCTTATAGCGACGAGCCTCTCCTTTCAATTACCACCACTTTCTTGCAAATAAACACCATCCACCTTAGCATTTTGCTTCATGTTTCCTTTTCAAGTCTAAACCTCTGCTGGCAGCAAGCACCAATATATAGTGGCCACTTGCCTTTTTAAATATATATACACCTATACATAAATAACTACACCACAGCAGGAGAAAAACTGATCTACATTTAGATTTCAATGGCTTAAGCTGGACCCACAAAAACCATAGGAGAAACACTGTCACAACCGCAGGGCTCACGAAGTCGCACTGTCTGAATAGACTGGGCTTGATCCAAGCAGATGAATCCACCCATGCTCCTTACTACTCAGGAATGGCTCATAAGATCTCAGCAGTATCTACAGCACCAGTTTGCAATCTGGAGATCCGAAAGGCCCTCTAAATCCTTTGGTACCAGGAGCACAGCTGGAGATCTATCGCATCCACTTGCCTTCAGTCTCTCTGCAGCCATTCTGCCCAGCCACCACCTTTCCTTCTCACTTACAAAGGGTTGTCCCTCCATACTACGTGATCACCTAAACACGTACAGGCCTGAATTTATTTAACTACTAGTTCTACAGAACCCAACTTCTAAATTACTGAATACAATATGTAACACAGTAGCAAGACTTGCAACCAAGCCTTGCACTACGCTGGTCTCAAGCACTGAGAAGGCGTTCATGCAGACAGTAAGTATCAGAAGGCTGGTATGTCTGGGCTGCAAGATTAACTGGCAGCCCATCTATTTAAGTGTATTTAGATTTCAATTTAAACTAAATTACAAGCCTTGAAATTAGCCATGTTACATGACCCTGAAACTACTAATTTCCTTCTCCCCCTCAAGTTCAATACCTAGCCCAACTCATAAATAATGAATTGCAAATCAAGAACACAAATTCAAAATAAAGATATTTAAGAAAGGTCTTGTTTTCCTTAAACAGGAACCCATTCTACATTCCAACAGTAACAAGAAAATTTGCAAGGTACCTAACAAAGCCATCTTCATAAAACCCACCTTCCACAATCAATATCATGTGAAGTGTTATTTCAGGTGTACTCATCTCATAAAAGGGAGTCTGTGTCATGTAAATGCTTTCGTAAATGCTTTCAAGACAAAGTTCTGTGAAAGCTATCTTAGTGTGTTCAACCAGAGAAGGATCAGGCCACACAAGAGCATCAAAAGGACACGCAGACAAGAACAGAGGTTTCACAACCTTCATCTTCATCTCTCACTCAGCTTGTTCTCCCTGTTAACAGAAGATTCCTGCAGAAACCTGCTATACCCTAAATGAAGGGCTTGACCTCATTCTCACAATTATATAGTGCAAACTCAAAGTTTGTGAAAGCAGACTTGTTTCACTCTACTCCTATAATCCATCTCATGCAACCTGACCTGAAATGATCATAGCACATATCCTGCATATTACCATTCCTTGAGTACTCTGCGGGTTTGTTTTTTGTTGTTGTTGTTGGGTGTTTTTTTTTTTGTTTTTTTTTTTTTTGTTTTCTGTTTTTTTTTAAGGATTCATATTTCAAATGCATGTAAGAAAAATAAAGAATAAACCAAAACTGGTTGGTTAAAAAATGAAAAGAGCAGGAAGACATGTAACATCTTCAAAATGTAACACACCTTTCCAGTGTCACAACACATACACAATGCAAGGTTCCCAGATATTAGACAAAAGGAGAAAGTCAAAAATTCTACATATTCTAAGTATTCCAGATAACTGTGGTGATCAGACAGCCCACTTATTTCTTCCCTTAGGCAAGCAAAATCAGAACACTAGAGTTAAAGCTGTGACGGGCCACTGGAAAAACTACCATACATCAGCAAGCATGCAATTACTTTTTCCATTGCTAACTCAAAATTAAAACAAAGCTCAAGTGGTTAATAGACAACTCATTCAAATTCAAGTCATTAATGAATTTCAACTCTACACAAAATTAGCAAAAACACAAACACTGCTTCTTCCTTGTGTACATACACATACCAGTTTAAGTTGCAGAGAAATCAATATAAGCCAATTTTAGTTAGAAAGATTTAGTGACTTCCACTGGTTCTTTTAGAACCACTTTTTAAGTGTTCTAAAATTCTGCTAGAAAATACCTACAGGCAAACTTTCAGCATGCTTGCTATTAACTCAGTTTAATATATATTGAAACATTGACTTTTAAAAGTCCTTTCAATAAAGAAGACATCTGGAGAATTAGGAACACTTTCGTTTCCATTTTTCCCCCTAGAGAAGGAGGAAAAAGAACCACTAGTAAGGATGCCTCACCTTTTATTTTAACAATCACTAATACAACTCTATTCACTTTGTCAATTTCAGTATCTTTAAAACAGAAGGGAATTTTTTCATAATCACAGCATAGAGGTTGGAGAGGACCTTTGGAGATCATCTAGTCCAAAACTCCCCAACAAAGCAAATTGTCTACAGTAGGTTGCACAGGAAAGCATCCAAGTGCGTCTTCACTATCTCCAGAGGAGGCTACAGCCTCTCTGCACAGCCTGTTCCAGTGTTCTGTAACCTTTAAAGTAAATAAGTTCTTTCTCGTGTTTGGACAAAACTTCCTGTGACCTAGTTTGAGTTAGAGTGTGTAAATTTCCACTTCTCCTGGGCACCACTAAAAAGAGCTAAGCTACATCCACTTGACATCTGTACTTCAGATATTTATAACCATTGATAAGATTCCTTCCTCAGTCTTCTCTTTTCCAGGCTGAACAATTCCATGTTGCTCAGTCTTTCCTCACAAGGGAGCTGTTCCAGGCTCATCTCTGCTGAAGTTCCATCTCTCTAGAAGTTCCCTGTCTTTCTCAAACTGAGGAGCCCAGAACTGCACACAGTATTCCAGATGTGGCTTCACCAGGGCAGAGTAAAGGAGGAGAATCACCTCCTTCAATCTGCTGGCCACATTCTTTTTAATGCACCTCAGGATACTTGGCCACCAGGACATACTGCTGGCCCCATGGTTACCCCGTTATCCACCAGTATATCTAGGTTCTTCTGTTAAAGAATCTTTCTAACAAAGCAAAAAATAAAAATAATTAAAAGTTCTCTTATTTGTTGGGTTCAATTAAGTATTATATACATTTTTCTCTTTCTTTCTACCTCCCTGTCTTGCTTTTGTTAATAAGAGAAACCAACAGATGGAAAAGAAATTTTAAAAATAATTTTTCTGTATTCTCTGAAAAAGAGAGAAAGCATTTGGTTTCGCATGATAGAACATGATATAAAAAGAATATGAAAAACGCAAACAGCATTCAAAATGTGAACATGTGCAATGCTGTGCTTTTAAGCCAGTCTTACAGAAATCTGCCTTCAGCCAAAAATAGTAAGAGCATCACTGCAAACGACTGCCATTCAAACCAAGATTACTATTCTTCATCCATCCATTAAACATAAATCCTACATAAATTAAACCCATAGAAATGCTTCCATAGGTTTGAAGTGGCCTTAGTTAAACACTAAACACTTGTTTATATTAAGTGCAAGAAAGCCTTTTAGTATCAAATGAGAACACACAAGGTTAAAGCACTTTACTGTTTGTTCAGCCTGAAACTAATGCACATAAACTATAAAATGACAAACTTCCCTTTAACAAGCCATGAAATGTTTTAAAATTTCCAGAGAGAGGTATATCCACTTACAAGATGCTATGAAATCACTACTGAAGCTCCTAAGGAAATTCTGACAACCTGCCCATGACCAGGCGCTTGATCTCCAAGGACAACAGGAGTACAGAGCTGGAGAGGAAGGGAACACTTTTCTGTGTTACAAAGACAGGTGATATGTTACTTGAGCACTTGTAAGGCAGCATTCTTTCCTAGTTTCCTAGTTGGTAAGGACAGTGCTATATTCTTGGCTCTGTTGTATTATTTCTTTTCTTTCCCAGCCTGAACTTCGTTATAATCCCATTCACATTCACTCTAAAGCTTATTTTCACCTTTATTTTTCCTTCCGATTCAGTTTTTTCATTCACTGTTTCAGACACTCTCACCTATGAATCATCCTCTTTTTATTTCTCACTCTCCTATAAAATTCTGTTGCCTCAGTCATCCACAGTTCTGCAATTCTGGCTGAAACAGAACATCCTCATTCCCTTACCTTAAGACACTCCCTACCACCATCAGTAGTTTTTTATTTATACAATTCATTTTATTGACACTAAGTCTCATTAGAATGAAAGATTGAAACATACAGATGTACTCTGCTGACACAACCATTTGCTTCAACACACTCCCCAAGCCGTGCTGCTCCACACACTTTTCACAAAGCCATAGGGCAAGAAAGGAACAGTTCCCAGCCTAATAAAGACCTCCCTCACGACTCTCAGCACATGCAGTGAAACCTCTGTAATAATAATAATAAAATAGCAGGTCCATCATGTGTTTCGGTTTATTTGTTGTTGTTTTGCTTTATAAAACAGGATAGAAGTTGAGTTGAAAGGTTATACTGATGACAAAGCTTTCACCCTTAAAATTGACACTTTCATATAAATTTAGGACCAAGTATGTTGTCTTCCTTCTTTTTTTCTGAGTACTTAAACTGTCTGTGGAGAGGGTGGTTTTACTTGTAAGACAGGCCAAAAACAGGCAAAAAATATTTTGAAATGTATTAAGTTTTTTAAAACAGCACAGCACAAATGGCTCAAGCCATTTGAGAGTTTCTGCTCAACCTCTGTCCACTATCACAGCTAGATGGCTTTTCCAAAATTTTTTTGCATTAACTCTTTTACCTGGCCCTAGTCTCCCAGGAAACAGTGACAACACAGTGCTTCATATTCCCAGGCACAAGAGGAGCAAGTCACAGTGGCAAGCCAGACAACAGAGGACTACTAGTACTACTACTTATTTTTGTCTTATTTATTTTTCAGTCTTTCATAGCAAGCATTTGGCTCATTTGCCAGAATTTGAAAGAAAGGGGAACAGCTATACAATATTAAAATCAAGGGGTATTATTACTTTCAGGTAGGTTTATTGATTAAATGCATCTTTTAAACTTTCCTATTCCTTTCTTTTTATTATATCAATCTAAGATTGATACTTTCTAACTGTTGGCAATGATTTCATGGAGGTTTTGTGAAGTGTGGAGAGCTTTAAGATAGAAGAAAATGGAATTAGATCACTTCCAGAGAAATATCAGAGACACAGCTTTTCATAGCCTTAAGTACTTTTTAGTAGAAGAAAATTAAAATATTAACACTGACTTCTCTTAAAAATAAAGAGTCCATTAGAGAGAGTATTTGGGACCAAAAAATACAAATTTTTCAATTGCAAAAGTAATGCCTCCTATTTATTTCCGTGGAAACTGCAACAGAGAACACCACTTCCTTTTTTTGAATAAAAGTCTTTATTTAAAAACAAATTGCACACTAAGCTCATAGAAAATACAACTCAACTGCTGAAGCTAGAGAACACCAGTTTTTGCATAATATTATGCAGACCTCAGGAAAAAAAAAAAAACAAAAAAAAAAAAACAAGAATACCCACTCTGAGTTTGTCCTGGAGTTTGAGAGCTGGAGGCTCAGCAGTAAGAGCTGAACAATAACAGCAAAGATAGCAGTAGAGAGGGCGCATTCATTACCTGAAACTCACTGTAACATGTAGCACAAGAACACTTACCAAGAGAACTACTTGGACACTATCAGTAGCAGGAGAACACTCCAATACCTCCAGTATTTTAATTCTTCCCAATACCAGAAAAGAAAAAAAAAAAAAAAAAAGATGCAGTGAACGCCTGTGGAAGTCTTCCAATTCATTTTTATTTGAAAGAAGTTTTTCCATTTTTCCATCACTGTTTATGGAGTTTTTATAAAAAAAAAAAAAAAAAAAAAAAAAAAAAGAAAAGGCTAGGAAAAGGCGTATATCTTCTCTCATCTGCTTTTATTAAATACATTTTTAATACATGTCCACAAACTTCTTTCACCTGAAACAAGAGCTGACTTGGAATGATATTTAACCTAAATCCAACCTTCTTCCTCATTTATTAAAATGAGGTACCTAAATGTCAACTATAGAGCTAAAGTCTTCTCCAAAGTAGGAATTAAATGAACTTTAAAAAATATCCGTAACATTTTCCATTCTATGCAATATTCTGAAAACAAAACACTTCAGATAAAAAAAAAAAAGCATTCTTATTCTTTTTTTCTATCATTCTTCTTATTTTTTTCTTTTATTTATTTTCTTATTATTTAATTTTCAGTCCCTTCTGAAGAAGAAATAAAGATAATTTTAAGATCTTCCCTTTTCACACTCAAGCCCTTTGACTTGCCCCATCTGCCCAGCTGTCACAGACCACTTAGGCTAGCATTCACATCTGCTGCATGGTGAACACTCAAAATTAGAAGAAATTTGCTTAGGAACCGATGCCAAGAGATTAGCTGCACACACTTGTGTTGCATTCATTTCCCAAGAGTGAACCAGATTACACAAGAGCCACAAGCTCTGCAATGCTGGTCATCTGCAGAAATAAACTATTGCACATTTAACATATGCTTTGCCAACCTGACTAACATTCAAGATGTGGTGACAAAAACATACCTGGACTTTATGAAGTAATCATGTTTACTCAGACAGTCTTAGTGGAAAGCCTATTTAATCTTTTTTTTAAAAAACAAACAAAAAAAAAAAGCTACCCTTTCCCTCCCCCCCAAAGGAAAAAAAAAAAAAAAAAAAAAAAAAAAAAAAAAAGGTTGCCGTAACAGGCCACTAGAGGGTAATTATCTTTTAGGCAGTTAAATCTTGATTAGAATAAAAATCGTCTATACTCCTTTAATATTTTTATCCCCTCGCTTTATTGCTTCCATACAAATAAAAACATAGCTTACATTTTTTCTGATGACAGAGTTTAAAAACACTTTGTAGACAGTCATCATTTAGGTTACAATCAGAGAGAAGAAATATATATTTCCATGAACATTCCTAAAGCAGCATTTTCAGGCTTAAAAATGGCTGCCACCAAACCATAGCCTTTTTCATCCACCTCCTCTCACAGGACAAGGGCAAAAAGGAGACTTGAAAAGTAAGACTTACATTTAGATTAGAAAGTTGGGGGTTTTTTTTGTTGGCATGAAGAAAACCTAACATATTGAGGGACTCTATATACTTTCAAGCAGATAAAGGAGGATACAGATTCCTGCAAGGTAACAGAAGAAACCGAATTCTTCGAAATCAAGAAGAAGCTATGGCAATCCAACAGAAAGAGCCTCTATGAGCAAAGAAAATAAAACTAATGTAGCAAACCTAACTACCTGATAGGAAAAAGAACATAAAACCATTACAGAAAAGATCTGCAAAGCACTTTTTCTGCATATTGTACTCAGCAATACTACATGTTTTATAACAAAAAAAGTACTGGACAAGCCATTTCTAATCAAAACCAGAAGTACAGATGTAACACAATGGATCACACAGCAATGGCAGCAAAGTAGCAAGGTCCTAGGCTGCAACAAGTGAGGATCTGCTGAAATGCAATAATAGCTGGGGACAGAGAAACAAAGGAAAGAAGCTGCTTACCTTTGGAAGGCCTCAGATATGCAGGGATCTCCAGAAAGATACACTTGCCTCTACTGCCAACCCTTAAATGAGGTCTGGGAAGGTGTGGATCTTGGCATTACATACACCTGAGCTCCCCTATGTTGGCCCTGCCTTCCCACCAGGTGCTCAATCACTGCTTCAAACCATGACTTAGCATTTCTACTACAACAACTAACTAATGATCTGGATTCAAACCATGAATAGTTGCACTAGAAAAGCTACAATACTTAGATATCTGCTCATAGTATGCAAAAGCAACACAAAGGACTTAGAAACAAAATCTTAACCTTGATCCAATAGCAGTTTTGTCTCTTTCCAATTCAACCCTTCCTCCTTTCCCTTTTGTTGCTATTCATTTTTCTCCAATTTTCATTTACATCAAGTTGTCTTTTTCAACCCAAACCCGTATTATTAGCTTGGAAAATATAAACAAAACTGTTGCTTGCAACTTTATTTATAATGACTCCTGATCATTTTAAAATATCCCAACCAAGATAAGCTCAAGGGGGACGGATGCAGAAATGAGAAGAGAATGGGCTTCAAAATTAGAACATGTGGGGGTCTGTCACAACCTAGTCTTCTCAAGCCCCTAACCCTTCCCTGCCCACCTCCAGCACACGCTCTGGGGAAGAAGGGCACATTGGAGCTCTCTTTCCCTATAACTGTAAGAAGATACAGTTGCTGTCTGCCAAGAAAGGGATTTTTTATTTTTGATTCCCTCACTCTCCCAGATGAGCTTGGCAAAAATGTTGAAGAATAATTCAACAAAATATTTTTTTTTCCTTATGAGCTACTTGATAAACAAAAATATAAAGAAAAGAGGACAGCAATTGGAAATGAACTATTATAACCATACACTTCATGCATATGTGTAAACACACTGCAAGCCCTGCCAATTTAAAAGACTTCTTCGACCACCCACAACTACTTCCTTTTATCTTATCAGAAAAAGAGCTGTTCGCCGCTGTAGGCTAATTACACCATCTGTTTAGCCCCAGTGTAGCAACACTAAGACATAGCACATTAACTCCTTAACTTTCCCACATGGCAGTGCCTGGCACTGCCCTCATGCTCTCAAAGACACTGGCTGAGCAGAGGAAAAGAAAAAGCAGCCTCATGTTGCTTGGATTCTTTCTTCCTCCACTGCAGCTCTGCTGCCAGACTTCACAGGGATTTAAGCAACCTGACAGCTTTTTTCTAGCTCACCTCAGTACAATAGTGCGAGTTGTCACGACTAGCAATGAAAAACATCAATCACTCACAAACACACACAAAGGAGGAGGAAGAGCCTGGGCAAGCCTGCACTGCTTGTCACATCAAGCAAGCTGTCTTTCCTCAGTGGTCAGAGAGTGCTGAATTTCAAGGCCAAGCCAACCAGGACATCAGAGGCATCCACCCTTACATTAAGCATAAGTATTTCTTTAACTCTGGGAGAAAAGGACACCTTCCAGCCTTCTGCTTCTCTGAGGCACATCATGGCTCATCCACCTGCGCCAGACAGAGCCCACAAAGCACATTCTTTCCCAAAGGCACCACTCAGCAAGTGTCACAGGCTGACATACTGGGAGAGAAGTTCACAAGATCCTTCCTCCAGTCCCTCCTCATCCTCTTCTCCACTCCACAGCACAGTTCATTTAGAACCTTCATTATGTTGTTCAGTCATCAGCAGCCTGAGTTTGCTCAAGGGTTTGTCCCTTGGGGTAGTGAATCCCCTCTTCACTCCCATGAGGATCCACTGGGAACAAGGCCACTTAGCCTGTCTTCTCGCTGATAAAATTGCATAGGAAGCTGTTAATCCATCTAATTCAGACAAGTAGGCTTGTGGCAAGGCAGCAGCAACATGCAACACCCTCTTCAGCCAGAGAAGCTTAAGCAAGGAGGGAAGGCCTGCCAGCATCCTTGCAACCTGCAAGAATTTTCTGCTTCAGCTCTAAAGTTAGAAAACTTATAGCTAACTGAAGGCAACTGCGATTCTTCATCCTTCTCTCCCTTTCTTTTCTGGCAAAAGTATTCCCACATTTGTAATGCAGGACTACAACACCCCCATTACAGAGACACATTCTAGTTTAGAAATTGTTTTCATTGGAATATACTGCTTGTGACTGATAACCACTAAGATTATTCCAAAACTGAAAGGAAAATCTGTAGACATTCAACATCACTTCGCATTGCTCAGTGTTATTTATAGCTTCCCGCTTCTGCTATGTGTCACAGTTTCAAAGAGAATAAAAAAAAAAGCAGCTTGGGGAGGCTGGAAAGGGGAGAGCCAGAACCAAGCAAATACTTCATCTCAGATTGCTCAAGAAAACATTAATATTCATCTATAGAGCACAAAAGGTGGGGAACAGCCAGTACAAACACTTGAATACATATCAGTGGGGGAAAGGCAAAGGTGAATTGAGCCCAGTTCAGTTCAGCATCTCTGCCCTTACCTCCATAGAAAGTTAACAACATGAGCAGTGAATGGGATGTGGGGGGCAGGAGAAAATAAAAACAATTACATGAATTCCTTACTAGACTATTATGCTTCTTTCTTAGCTTATTATTTCAAATCTAGAAATAAAGTATGCAGCTATTTTTCATGCAGTAGACAGAAGTTAAAAGTGTTTCCATCAATGTATCTGACCTTTTCAGTGATTAAACTGTTCAAAAGGGAAGCAAGAATTAAAAAAAAATAAAAATAAAAATAAAAAAAAAAAATCAAAGCAGTAAATTACTTCAATCAGGTATTTGCAAGAAATGTTAAATGCTTAGATAAAAAAACATCTAGACTGCATCCCATGATTTAGTAGTGCTCTATACAAACCTCGCCTATGCATAACAACAGTTAATACAGTCACAGCTCTGTGAAATTGCTGGAGGAGTGGGCTGGCTCAGATTCAGGGCCTTGCCATCACTAAGGTCAGGGTATACACTGTGTAAGTCACACTTCATGTGGCACTGTACTTGCTTCTATTCTCTGAGGCACTTTCCTATCACTGAAATAAAAATATAAGACAAAGCATCCAGTGCCATGACAGCTGTATCTGCCTTCCAGCTAATGGAAAAGTACCAAACCCCAACACCAGCCTTGCTGAGAGAAGGACCTCCCTCAGCCACTGCTGTCATCTAACGTGATCCCTTCCCAGCCACGGTCAACAAGTTCAGGGTAAGTCATTAGGTAACTTTATTAACTAGGTAATCCATTAACTTCAGCTGGAAGACTGAAAGCACATAATCTGCAGTTAACAACACTGATGAGGAGTTTAGCTTAATTTTTCTATTTTCAAAGTTGCTTTGAAACTTTAAGTTTGTAAAGTTTTCCAGATGATCCCTAACTGAAAGGTAGTAACTGCTCTGAAAACAAGTACATTCAATCAGCCTAGTAATGTCTCTTACCTCACTTTATAATACATACCTGTAATGCTTAACATGTGAATGTAAACAAAACATTTATATTTTTACAAGTAAAACAACATTCCTACTTACTTTAAAGACAAGTCCCTGCAACAATCAGCATTCCCTATATGTACCACCAATTTGTTCAAAAAAAGAGTCCACAAAGAATTCCTGTACCACAGTATATATTCAGTTTAAACTAATAATCTCCACAGGGGCTATTTAAACAATAAATAAATAAATAAATAAATAAAGGAAAGGAAGGAAAGGAAGGAAAGGAAGGAAAAGCACAATTCCCTCCCAAGAACACTGTCATTCAGATATAAATGAAAGAAGGCAGTTCTGTTTTTCCATAAACTGTAGCTCATTAAAAGTACAAACAAAACAAGCTTTAGTTTTGCATGAAGAAAGGGATTTATGGCTTGATGAGAAACAAATTGCCAAAAACCCCAGTGCAAACTCACAATCTAATTAAACTCCTTCTGTTACACATAGAAAGAAAACTACCACCACTGCTTTTTATGCCCATAAAACCACTCTTCCTTCTAACTGTTATTTACCTCCTGTTGAACAAGTGTAGAAAAATACTGGCATGCACCCTTCAGGATTTCCCCAAGCTCCTGCAGACAACACAGCACTGTGCTCTGCCACTCTTGTGCTAGCCTGCAAAGAGACAGTCCACATGCTCAAAGAGAAGGGCTTTGTTTCCAGGTGGCAAACACCTGCCACTCAAAAATGCAATGTAAATAACTTAATTACCTCAGTAAGTTACACCAAGTGTAATACATATCACCAAAAGTTAACTATATAGCCTGATGCACTCTCCCCAGAAGCTTACTAGAGGAATCAGACTTATGAAAGATGACTCCTTTGAAACATTTGGCAGTCATACAGTCAGATCAAGTAAGGCACTTAGCATTCCATGTATACTGTTTAGAATTTCAATATCTCCTTGGCAAATAGTGGCCTTATATCAGATACAGTGTTTTATCTTGTGCTTTTTTTAATTCTGAAAGCAAGCATCTATTACAATTTGAAAGGATTTAAAAACAGAATTCCTAAATGCAGACGAAATATTTTACTTGCATGTGAAGGCTGTAAACTAAGACAGTAAACTAAAAGCCTCTCTCTGAATTCAAAAACAGAAAATGAGAGAAATACATACTGCAGTCTAAGTAGTACAAATCTTGATGTTTTCCAAGATTCTCCACATAAAGTCAAAGTTTTACCACTTCAGTAGTGAATTCTCACTCCGTATGTCTGCTGCCACATCAACAAGTCTGCTGAGAAAGTTCCTTCCACCAAGGGTGCAGTAATAATTTGGGGTTCAAGGCAAAACACAGGAGAACACTTCTTCAATTCCAGAAGCCCCTAGCAGAATTCAAACACCCATTATCCTAAAGAAACAGGTTCCTCTTAAACTGCCTGGAAAATCCTAACCTTCATGTTAGCTAAGAGACAGAAGTTTTAGTAAACTCTTTGGTAGAGAGTCAGCTAAAATGAATAGGAGACAGTAGCTTAGCAGAGATATCATAAAATTAAGTAGGGAGGACTAGAAAAGGGAAAGATTTCTGTAATAAATGGCAATGCAGGTGGAAATTCCATTTGCTATTTTTCTCATAGGTCAGGTTTCTCCACATAAAGAAAGCTCTCTAAACTCTTCCTACTGATAACTCCTAAGTATTACAAGAACTCCTGGAAAATAAAAATAAAAATCTGACCTTCGGTACAGTGCAAAGTGAAATTTCTGCACCTGACAAAATAGTTCAGCTACCTGAGAAGAGCTGGGTCTGGTCTGAGCAATGCTTCCTGGCTCAAGAAGGTCCCCAGAAAGGGCTGCTTTTAACTACTCTGGGAGTTTTAGCTGACAATTGGAAATAAATAAATAAACTAAGATAAAATCATAACAGCTAAGCACTCTCTCTAGAAGCAAAACACAGTTGAAATCATCCTCCAGTAATCCAGTAGAAAATAAGACATGATGTAACAAAAACACAAGAATTTGCACTCTAAATGCAAATCCACATGTGGAGTACTGTCCTGATACAAGGCTGCTTTAAATTAGCTTTCCAAAAGTCTGAATTTACATCACAGATGTAGCTGCATCAAGACTTTTAACACTGAATTTTTCATACATATTACAGGTTGTTCATGAGACTGGTTTTTTTTATTACTATTATTTTTAAGCCATACACCTTCTCTTATTATCATCACCACCTCTACTCTGTTTCTTCATTCCGTGCATTTTCTAACACGTGATGAAAGCAGTACTAGTAGAACTCCTGTAAAGCTATCAATACACAATAAACAGATAAGGGAGACATGACAGGCATCCAGAAATCACATGTTCATGATCACTTTCTAAATACAAACAAAAAAACCTTCTTCTACTCTAAAAAGATCTTTAAAAATCCCATGTCTGACTACGTTTGGTTCAAGAGGACAGCCTTAATTCTTTCTACTAGCGTCATTTTTATAATCCTATGCTTGTAAATCTTACACACAAACTCACATTATCTCATTTTTCTCTTTTTTTTCAAAACATCACAAAACTTAAAAATGCATTACAAGATTAGCTTCTATCTAATAGATCTTCTCAAAGAACTTCCATAGAAGACCACAAAGGTAGTGCCATTTTGTATTTGATCCGAAGTGTAGAACAATTTTTAACTGTTGTTTTTGCAGCAGAAATAACAAGGGGTATTGCTACCACCTCCTACACACGATCATAGGCAGAGAGTACAGTCCCAGCCCTTCTTCTCATCTCTTATCTCCTTCTGCTCCTGCTTCTCAGTATATCCTCTTCAACTCTGTGCTACATTGCAACAACAACAACAAAAAAAAAACCTACCATAGGCCAATCTGGTTGCTTTTGTTCTGTCTGTTCTGTTCCTGCCTCCTTGGCTATTCATTAAAACCTGTTTCAACATAATCTACTATAAACTAAGTTGTCTCCACAGGTACCATAGCATACACTGAGTACACAGTTGCTACAATCCTTGGCATACTAGGAGGTCATGCCCTATGTTATCCTGTGACAACTTGCACAAATACCTATTCCTTTAGCTGTACAGAGAAGCTGTAGGAAAAGAAGTGCTATTAAGAAAAAGGGAGATGAGAAAAAAAAAAAAGAAAAAGATCTACAATTCATTTTCCTTTCTCTAGTCTGATCCACAAGAAGTTACCAAAAACATCTGTTACAGAATCAGAACCCTCCAAAAGATAAATTATCATGCACCTGAAAACAGCTCAGGCCCAACCTAATCTAATCGTATTCAGTAACTGCTAGAACACTCAAAAATCACATGCAGTATCAACAATCATTTCATACTATCTTCTTGAACTTTTTTCTATGTTTGTTTGTTTTTAATGTAAATATGTAAATATTGCTAATTTCCATCTGACCTGGCTTCTTCCTATCCCAAACAACATCAAATTGAAGGAATCTGGTCCTGCCTGTGCAATTGATGAGGTCTGTGCTCTTGTAACAACTCTGCCCAAGTATTCTTTCAGCTGTGACAGCTAGTCAGAATACTGGAAAATTTGGGAAAAACAAACAAACAAAACAACAAAACAAAATGGAACAGTGCTTACAACTGTGATTCCAAAAGCCTGTACGTATCCACAAAATCTCAAAGTAACACTGTGGCCCCATTAAGCTTTTCAGCATATTAAATCTTCTCAATAAAATGAGTAAAAGTGATGTTCTTGAAAGTTGTTTTTAAATATTTAGAATGAGACTCTGATCTCAGTGATTTTGGTTCATTTGGTACTATCCCATGATACAAGTGTGGCTCCTAAACATAAGATTACTGCTTTTAAATAGCTCCATTAAACATGTTTCAAGATACAAAACAATTTTGTGAGGCCCTGGGGAATGAAAAAATGAAAGATAAATTATGCTATATGTGACCCAATCATACAATCTATGAGTCAACGCTAGTTCTTCTTCACTCTTTGAGTATCTTCACAGAAGACTGTTCCATAACCGCATTCTGCCTTGCAATTTTTAAACAGAATATGACCATTAACTGATCCTTCCTCAAACTTGAAAGGGCAATCTGGAGGAAAATAATATAGTTTTTAATAGTTTGTGGTAGATCCTACATGAACAACTTACTGTGGTTTTGAACAATACTGCTTTAATTCTGATTATGTTAGAAATTTACTTTAAGGTTGAACGCAGCATTATCTACTAAGGTTTAAACCAATTCTGTTTATGTAAGCAATATTTTAATTATTTTTTAACAATCCCCAGTCATGAAACTGACAGCGAGATTCATTCTTCTATTTCTAATGGACTAAACCAATACGGGAACTAGGTGAAAAAAGCTGTGTGTGATCTTGATGCTACAGCTGCCACAAGGAGAAAAACCTGTGCAAAACCAAGAGGATTATTCCATCTCTCTTCATTTCTTTTTTCATTCCTCTGCAGTTGAACATGAATCTGGATTAATCACACCAGCGTTTTACATTACCTAACTTTCCATATAATCTATTAATGCCTTTTGAAGGACTCAACCAGAACCACATAAGCAGCTGTGATCTCAGAAAGAAAAAGGCCCAAGCGTCATTAGCTGTGGCATAGAAAACAAATTTCACAGAAATTCACAATAGTTTATTTCAACTTGTTTTTGTCCACTCAAAGTAAGTCACACATTTATATAAGCTAGCTTCCTACAACTCTACCCGTTTTACAGAATTGCTATAAAAACTAATTGCTGAAATAGCTGACAGAAGCTGAAGCAATATGATTCTTCATATTTACCTTTATTCTTTCAATGTGTTCTTACCAGGATCCTTTCAAACTACACAGTAAAACTGAAATAACTGCCATCTATACAAAGAGAATGCTTTGCCTCCAGAAGCATTTTCACACATTACTCATCTT
This sequence comes from Centrocercus urophasianus, assembly GCF_019232065.1. Lineage (NCBI taxonomy): Eukaryota > Metazoa > Chordata > Aves > Galliformes > Phasianidae > Centrocercus > Centrocercus urophasianus. Next base: position 45,918,569 of record NW_024884142.1, read on the forward strand.
ATTCCTTAAGAAGCTCCTCAGTTTCACTGAACATATCAAACAGAAATGCAATCTAATAAATCTATATGAGGTTCTGCGTGCATGCAAACTTCTAGTAAAGTTGTTATAACTCCCCTCGGACGTTTGCAAATCCCAGTCTCAATAGTTAGTCATCCTGAGTACAAAACACCCTAATAGAAATTATGCAGGCTAGTTGAACTCTGGAAAGCACCAAATCTCTTCCCTTTAGTTCCTTAGTGAGATCACAGCTTAAACCCTCACTGATTTGAAATGTGTTGAAAATAGTCTATACACTCTCACAAATATAAACCACTGGTAATGGCATCTCTCCACTGGAGGTCCGCTCCAATCTGTCAAGTACATCCTAGATCATCTTTCTAACCACATAAATACATAACTCTCATTTAAGTGATCTGCCAGCGTACCTTCCAGTACATTAGTTGCCGAACTTGAATAAAAGGAAAACAACACCAACAGGCATTCTAACCTGTCAAATCTGTCCTAACGGCACATCTACTGATGCAAGACCCATTCTGCTGATGCCAACAAGCAGAAACAATTCTTGGCAAGGTGTACCCTCTTCAGCCATCATTCCGTCCTCTAATATCACCAAGAAAATACAAATGAGGAAGACAGAAACAACCTCCAGTTCTGGCAGCAACACATAGTATGTGCAAACAAGTTTTTACAGCCCAGTAAGAACAGATTATTCAGGCATCTTCTCCGCAAGTACCACCATGTCCCTAGTAAATTTCCTACTCCCATAAAACTTCCTACTACTGTATGAAATAAAGGGGTTTGTTGTTGTCATAAAGAGGAAGGATCTGCTTACATAGCACATAAATCTTTCCTTTCATGGCCATACAAGCTCATTCATGCCCTTCATTAAGGGAAGAACATGAGTCCCAAACAAGCTAGTACAGATCAGCATAACCACCCAGAAGACAATCACAGAAGGCAAACATAATCACACAGAGTTGGTGAAGACTTCAGAAAATACTTCGGAAAGCTCTGGGCTTGAACTGCAGACTATCACAGGAAATCTGAACACTGTTCCCATCACTTTCCCTTTCCTGACTGCTACTAAGTCACTTATCTTACATTTCCCCATTTCTTAATCTAAACAACAGGAACAAAGAAATACATGCATTTTCTATGCCAGATTGCCTTCTTTCAAAAATAAAGAGTACCTTCATCTTTTTTTTTATTTAATAAATCTGTATTTCATCGACTTAGTGTAAGAGCAGCAGGTGAAACCAGAGGATTTGAGAGCTGAAAGGTGGAACTAACAGCTGGAGACTGTAATCACCCAACTGCGATGGGCAGCAGATGATTAGCCTACCTGTCTTAATCCACCATGAGAACAAGTAGACTTCAGCTCAACTGAGGATTTCACTAGAAGCAAATATTAATTCCTTTAAGCAAATATTACATGTGTGGAAAGGTATAACACTTCCTAATGCAAAAGAACTTTAACCTTTCCCTAGAAGACCACATTTAGTCATGGCTATTTTACAAATGAAATCAGACAACTTCCTTGCTGAGATAAGCCAAATAGCAAAAGGCTTAGCTGCAACAGTGACTAAGTGATTCAAGTTTCCTGGCTGCTGCTAACTGAGCAGCTCAAAAGTAGAGCTGCTGTGTTAAAAGATTCCATGAATTTTAACACTGCATTTTTAAAGTATCCATAGAAGGGACAAGCCCGTTAATAGCACACGGATTATTTTTCAAGCTCCAAAGCTTTTAGCTTAAGCATAGAAAGGGAATCTTATTTACAAAACAAAAAGCTAATGAAAGGCTAAAGGACAGAAAGAAAATCAAATATTTGACAAGACAACATTTATCACTTTATGCTTTCCCCTTTTTTTATAACATGCACTTCGACCATGGGCATATTATATAGAAGACTGTGCATATATATTTATAATTATTTTTTAAACCTACATACTAACCTTTAGTAGATAGTGGGAAATAAGCATATGCATACTATGCACACATGTGCACACGCAGAGGCAACCACTTTGGTTATTTCAACTTTACTGAAAATATTCTGCTAATTTTAAAGGGTTGAACTATACAATGTTGAGGGAGGAAATGTGGTTCTAGGATTATTTAAAATGTTCTAAAGACTGCTTCCAAAAATAAAGATAAACAGAGCTTGAAGCACATTTCATAAAACAAATATATCACTACTAACTGGTAAGAAACGCTTCACTCTCTGTTAGCATCTCCAGTCAGGGGGACTAGCCATATGCAAGAGAAGCAAGGCGCACAGGTAGAAGATACCATCTTTTATTAGTACGAGACAGTTTTGAGAGGAAAAAAAAAAAAGAACAAAATCAAAAAGCTAACTGCTAGCCCTTAGCCATTATAGAATAGATATTAAGATAGCTTACAAGTTAACTATTCGTCAGCCGTTCCCCAATTAATATAAATAAAACTCAGAGCAAGTAGTTTAAAACTTCAGCCCAGTTTGAAGCTGACTTGAATCTGAAAGTGTTTCTTTTCAGATGCCCACTGGTGAAGAACATCCACTACTTCCTCAAGGGAAGAATACTGTCTTCAGATTTGCATGCAATGATTAATTTTAGAGATTAGCATAATGGATAGGAGACCAATCATTTTAAGTGAGGGGTGCGGGGATAATAATAAGGAAAAACACAAGTGTCATTCTTCATAGAGGTACCATGGAAGCACTATTTTAAGGCCGTCTATATATTTAAGGCGGTAAATATGTACAGTCCACAGTGATAAGCACAACTTGATACATTTCAATTTAACCAAGACTTGTTTGCCTTAATAAAAAACTGTTAAGAAATGCAATTTAATTCAAGACATAAAGCTAGCCCTTAATCTATGTATAGGTTAAAAATTGCTGTAGTCTGTTCCAAGGAATTTACATTAATACATTTGACTGATACATTCAAGGTAGAAAAGGACATGATAGATTAAAAGCTAGAATCTGAATAGAAGCACAAAGCTATTTTTCAAGATACAATTTTCAAAGTCTGTGTGAACTTGTTAATGGGTCTTACAATATCACCCTGAAAATCCATACCTAGAAGTACATCAGAATTCAGCCCTACAATAATGCACCTAGTAAAAAAAAAAAAAAAAAAAAAAAAAAAAAAAAATGTTCAAAGGAAGTAACTGAATGAGGTCAGAAGAGGTTCTTCACTGCAATCAAATTATGACACCAGTTATATCAAATCCAATTGAATTTAACGATGAACCATCTCCCCTCCTATTTTACTGTGAAAATACAAAATGGCAAACCAGTTGCATTTGTGATTTAATCACTTGTTTTACCTCTCAACACAAGCAATCTTTATGTATTGTGTTGCAACACAATATATAATTATGTAGTATGCAAATAATAAATTGATCATGTAAGACTTCATAATATCAACACATGAAGTAACAGTAAAAAGTAGTCTTTAATCATTCTATTTTCCTACCAATTACAACTCATTTCCTTTTTGGAAGACTCTTTTATCAAATACAATAGCAATTGCTATCTGGGCTCTCTAATAACAGCTCTTCAGTTACAAGATACAAGCATGCAGCTTACTGGAGTAGAATCATTCAATGGTGTGGGTAGGAAGGGACCTTTCAGATCATCTATTTCCAACTCCCCAGCTGTAGATGGGGACACCTCTACTAGACCAAATTGCTTGAAGCCATATCTAGCCTGACCTTGAATACCTCCAGGGAGTGAGCATCCACAATCTTGCTGGGCAATCCGTTCCAGTGAAGAGTTCCTCTTAGTAAAGAATTTCTTCCTAATACCTAGCCTAGATCTACCCTCCTCCAGGTTAAATCTGTTTCCCCTCATCCAGTCACTACATGCCCTTCCAAAAAGTTATAAAAGAAGCAAAAAGGCTTTCCTGTAGGCCCCCTCCAGCTACTGAAAAGCCACTATAAGGTATTCCCAGAGGCTTCCTTTCTGCAGGCTGAAGAGCCCAAACTCTAGCTCTAGCCTTCTGATCATCTTTGTGGCTTTCCTCTGGACCTGCTCCAACAGCTCCATACCATTTTTAAGCTGGGGACCCCAGAACTGGATGCAGTACTACAGGTGGGTTCTCACGTAAGCAGAGTAGAGAAGCCGAATCACCTCCCTTGACCTGCTGTCACATTTCTCTTGATGCAACCCAGGGTACAGTTGGCCTTCTGGGCTGCCAGTGCACACTGCTGGCTCATGCGGCATCTTTCATCAACTGACACCCCCAAACCATTCTCCTCAGGGCTGTTCTCAAGCCATTCTCTGTCCAACCTGTACTTGTGCTTGGGATTGCCACAATCCAGGTACAGGACCTTGCACTTGGCCTTGTTTAACTTCATGAGGTTGACAAGAGCCCAGGTTCCTCTGGATGGCACCCTTCCCGTGTTAGCATGTCAACTGCACCACTACCCTTGGTGTCATCTGCAAACATGCTGATGGTGCACTCAATTCCACTGTCCGTGTCGCATAGAGAGATGTTAAATAGCACCAGCACTGATCCCTGAGGAATGCCACTTGTCACCAGCATCCACTTGGACATCCAGCTGTTGACTGCAACTCTCTTCCATCAGAAGAGGGGTGGCCAGCAGGTACAGGGAGGTGATTGTCCCTCTCTGCTCTGCTCTTGTCAGGCCCCATCTGGAGTACTGTGTCTAAGTTTGGAGCCCCAAGTACAAGAAAGACAGAGAGTTGTTGGAGAGGTCCAGAGGAGACCCACGAAGATGATCGAGGGGCTGGAACATCTCCCCTACAAAGACAGGCTGAGGGAGCTAGGCTTGTTCAGCCTGGAGAAAAGAAGGCTATGGGGTGACCTCATTGCAGCCTTTCAGTACCTAAAGGGAGCCTATAAACAGGAGGGGAATCAACTCTTTGAAAAGGTAGATAACAGCAGGATAAGGGGAAATGGTTTGAAGTTGAAGGAGGGAAGATTTAGGTTGGATGTCAGGATGGAGTTCTTTACAGAGAGAGTGGTGAGGTGCTGGAACAGGCTACCCAGAGAAGTTGTCAATGCCCCGTCTCTGGAGTGTTCAAGGCCAGGTTGGATGGGGCCCCTGGGCAGCCTGGTCTCCCTCTAGTATTAAATGTGGAGGTTGATGGCCCTGCATGTGGCAGGGGCGTTGGAGACTCGTGATCATTGAGGTCCCTTCCAATCCTGGTCATTCTGTGATTCTGTGTGCAACCATCCAGCCAATTCCTTATCCAGTGAGTGATCCATCCATCAGAAACATTTTTCTCCAATTTGGTAACAAGGATGTCATGTGGGACAGTGTCAAATGTTTTGCAGAAGTCCAAGGAAGATGAGTATGACTCGAAAGCCCCATGTACTAAAGACTGACAAAAGCAGCTCTGTGCTGTAACTCACAATCACACTTTGGCCACCGTAAAGCATGCTTTGCCATACTATGCAGTATATTACATTGTTATTTACAGAAAAAAACTGTCATTCATGTTTTGCAACAATTTCCATACTGAGTCATCTCTTAAGTATTATACTGTTAACTACATTTTGTTATTGGCTCAAGTTCTAATTATTTTACGCTAAGACTTAAAAATTAAGTAGCTAATTCACTCCTTTCTGTCAGAATAGCAGCACTATCACAAACCTTTTGTTATCTCCAGGGTCTGAGACATAAGTGATCACAGAAAAGATGTGCCATTTTCATCTGAGTCATTACTTCCTCCTCTTTAAGCTGAGGAAAACAAACATTGATGACAATCCTTAAAAACTGCCTGTGGAACATACAGTCTCCCTGGGACTAAGTCTAAATCACCTTTATTTCACTTCCTATCACAATCAAGTTTATGTAATAGATCAAAGAAAAAAAAAAAATACAGGATGTCAACTTTATTTTGCTTGGCTACCAAGCACCGTATTTTTTCATATTTTCCACAGTGACTAGCAGAGGAATTTCAAAAATTCATTCTTACACTAAGGCACGCTACCAGCTATCATTGAAGTAATCCTTGTAATCCATTCTGTTTATATGCCCTACTGCATACAATAAGCACTTGGAAAATAAAATATTTTAAATTGATTGTGGTAAGTTTTCTCTGAATGCTGTTATGAATGCCCTCCTAACTCCAGTAATTCCTTCTCCTTCAAAGAGAATCAAGTAGTAGGGACGATGTACACTGTCACTGTCATAATCACAGATGAATACATACTCAGTTACAGAACAAAAATGTTTTGTCTGACTGAACCATCAGTGTAAAGGTATGTTTTCCATATCTTGACCAAATAGAATAGCTAGTAACTCCAAAAATGAAACCCAGTTTAGGTACCCAAGGCTTAAACGTGAAGTCATTCTAATGGCAATAATTTTGTAGATACATTGAAAATAGTTTTTCGTAAACACTGGCTTTATTTTCCCTCCCTCACCCCTGTGAAATGACGGACATGAATATCCTATTTCTCTCAAGGTTTCCACCGCAACATCCCTTTTTGTGCCCTTTTCCCCAGAAGTGCTCAGTCATTGCTCCTCTGATCAACACCACCTGACACCACCACAAATTGCTTACTTTTTTCTTCCTCCTCCAAACAGCTGAATTACTACAGTAAAAAGGACCTGCAATAATATTTAATTTACAAATCTGAAACTTGTCTCTTTTGACTTCTTCTATGGCTCTGGGCACCACATGAAAATAGTGCTCTACAACTACTGTAAACTTTATTTTCTAGGAGCTAAGACACTGGTCTACCAGACCTTCACAATTGATTTCAGGTATAACAACTGCTTCATTTAATTTATCATCTCAATAAAATTTGTGTGCCATGTTTTCATAAGCCATGAAGATAGTGCTGATTACTATGAATAGACTAGCACAAACATCATAAATACTGCCGAAAAGACTTTTTTCTAACCATGGTTAGAAGACTTTCATGACTTTTCTATTCAACATTAGTCACTTTCCTGCTAGACTTTGCAGAGTTGATTTCAGAATCACTCCAGGTTTATGGGAAACAAAGTTTTCTCTTCTTCAGCTGTGAAGCTGAAAATCACCTCACTCATAGCAAAAACAGACAATGGCAATTCATATTTTACATAAAGCAAAACTCATACTATGCCATAAAACCTTAAAAAAATTGCTGTATCATTCGTCTAATGCAAAAAAATTGAAGTAATTGCATACAGAAAGATATACTGAGTTCTTGTAGAAATAATGAAATACTGAAGGAGCACTTTCCTCCCCTCCTACTGTTATCAAAATGTTTCTGAGCACATTCCAAAACGTAACAAACAAAAACCTGCTAAATATTTACTCCTTACAGTTTACACAGTATGCCTTCAGGACAAGCTAGCTATCAGTCCACAGTCAATACACAGCTCTCATCTTCACGCTCCAAGCAGTGTGGATATGATGAATATTGCTAAGCTAAGCTAACCACCCTTGGTTTAATACTGTTTTGTCTACCACCTGACCCCACAAGGAAAGTTGATAGTATCTTAAGGAAACAACCACACTGTTAAACAGCAGTACAGCATTACTCTTCACCGCAGTGTTCAGCCTCTTCATTTGTCTTTGAAAACATTCTGTAGAAGGAGCTGTTCGTCATGGAAAGTACCTTCTTCAGTTGACTGAAATGAATGCCTCTATCAGGAGGATATTTGTTTATCTCATCTCTTCTGACAAACTTTGCTGATTTTAAGCTGCACCCTCCTCATTACCTACATTATAATTGCTCTCAGCCAAAACACATTTTCCTCCTGGCACCAGATCTCACTAGTCAATGCTGACAAGAAGGTTGTGAACTGAAACATCCTGACAGGCTCATTCCTTTAAGAAGTACCATCCCACAGACCCAACTATTTCAGAAACACTTCAGTAGTAACCCTTCTCTGTCTCCCTCCAGGCACAGCAAAAGCCAGAAAAACAGCTCTTCAGCATCCAAGCTTGTCTTCATTAACATGCATACCCACGTATCGGTGCCATGCATTTGTTCTGTTTATACCATATGACCTCTCATATGCACAGGATGAAATCCACTCCCAGTATAACACGAGAAAACATCAGTCATTATTAGCATTAAGGAAAACCACACTTCTGAAATTGCTCATTCTGCCTACAGTAGCCACCCATCATATTTCAGATACACACTTGGATAACTCTTCTTTATTGTTAACAGCCACTGATGATGGTCTTTAGCTCATCAAAAACTTACTTTACTGGTAAACAGCTGCACCTTTATGGTCTTTGCTTCTACCACATTAATTCTATCTGTCCTAGGAGTACTCAGGAGACTCTCTGTCCAATGCAATTCTATCATGTACCTTAAATGCAAAAAGGACAATAACTACTTCAGAGTAGTCACAGGTCCTGAAATCACTTGAAAGATACCTATTCGGAAGGTTCTGGTAACTATGCAAATTAATTTAAAAAAAAAAAGAAGAAATGCTACTAAATGGTTTTCTTGTTTCCTGAAACAAGTTTCATGCCAAATAATATTAATAATACCACCCCAAAAAAAATTTGCAGACTTTTTTTTTTTTCCTCCATCAAATCATTACAGTTCAAGATAACCATGGAATATTCCAAGTACCTTTTTTGCTTTCTGACAAAGAAGCATGACCTACATCACCAGTTCTCCTGAAAATACATACAGTAAGGTCAGTAAGTGGGCTGTCAGTCCTGCTGTACCATATTAACTATAGAAGTATTAATTAACATATTTTCAGGAAGATAATTCACTGTTCTATAACGTGTAGAAAACAAACAACAGAAAGATCTGTCAAGAAAGCAAAATATATTGCCTAAACTTTAACATGCTACAACTTAAATGACTTTCTACCTCAGCTTTCCACTGCAACATAAGAACCAGGCAGCAATTAAAAAGCAGTAGCACCTCTGCATTAGAATGTTCTAAAATGGTTGTGAGTTTATTAAATATAATATAAAAATGACTAAGTGCAACCTTGGAAGCATTGTACAAAGTACATGTGCACAGAACTACTGAAATGTTACTCTTGACATGTTATTCTTTCAGAAGACATGTAAATAATGTAAATCCCTTCCTCTTGTAATAAAGTTTTTCACTGTATTTAGTATGTCAGCAAACAGACAATTTCAGCCAGAGCGAAACATTCCACAGCTGCCTGGACAAAGGACACACAGCAAGTGTTAAGTATTAAACCAATACAAACAGTGAATTGATTTTCCAGAATAGCTTTTCATAGAGCATTTAGAGCTCCAAAATGGAGGGAAAGAGGCAGGAAATGGGAACTATGAAAACTGAATTGTTTTGCTCTTCTCTAGATAAATGATTCAGTACTAGATACAGATGACAGACTAATTTAAGATATTGAAGTTATTAATTTATAATGACTTATGCTAAGTACGAGCTTGAATGATTTCCCACATCCCAGGGCATAAACCAGCACACTGCTCAAAATACACAGCAAACTTTCCATGCAATGCAGCACTGGTGCCTGTGTTAGTAGACAGTATTCTCAAAGTGACTGTAAATGGCTGAATCTTATCATTTCACATGCAAAACTACTTTTTACTGTGTGCGTGCAGTCCCAGTACAAACAAATAGAGATATAGCACATGCAACCAGTTTCATCCACTCACCATCACGTCCCCCACATATGGCAGCAACCTGCCAGCTATATCCACCTCCCAGGGAGCCTTCCCCACCAGAGCTGCAGTTCATCCACCAAAGGCACAGGAGAGGTCTCCCTGTGCAGTGGCACTCATGTAAGGCATGGGCCATTTGAAACAGTGTGGATGCATCACAATAACACAGGCAGCAGTCATGCACCACAGGTCTTTTTTCTCGAGCCCATTCACAGATTGGGAGAATTTGCTAATCACAGTTCCATAGGGCAAGCATTTTCTCAGTGAGCAGATGTTCACACAGTGCTTTGTAACAGAGATGATAAACGGTGATATTAGAAGGTTTTGCAGTTTTGCAAAGGGCAGAAGTTGGAATTTAATGCTCCCTCCCATCTGCAGCAGACACACTGTAATGGGGAGCCCTAAGCACAGGACAGACACACCTTTAGCTCACTGACAAAGGAATGTCAACATTCACAGGTACAGCAGCATGCAAGATAGCCCCGGCAAGCCTGCTGTGGGCTTGGTAGAGACAGAATGCAAAAACTATTACTCATACACAGTGCAAATTAGTTCACAGGCTTGTAAATTGGTCAAATAAAACATACGTTTTCATGCCAATTTTAAGACAGCTTTAGAAGTGGGAGGGATGGGGTTACTGCCAAAGGTTCAAGCTCCAAATTCCCAACAGCTCCAGCTGCACCAGCTTTACAATAAAGCTAATAAGCTTTTCCTATCTTTAAACATTTCTCAAGCTTCAAACCTCGAACTCACGAATACCTAGAAAGCTGTGGGAAAGAAACAAGGCCTGGTAAAATCAAACCCCAAAGATTCCAGTTTTGCAAGTGAGAGGTAAAGAGTTCAGAAAAGAATCTAAAAAGAACTCCCAGCTCCGCGTGTTTCCCACTGCCACCTGCTGGCCGCAGCTGGGGCCTGCGTCCACGATGCCTTAGTCTGAAATAATTTTTTAGCTTTTTTTTTTGTTGTTGTTGTTGTTTAGGGTTTTTTTATTTGTTGCAGCTGTTCCACTATGGGGGCAAAAAACGAAGAGAGAGAGGGAAATTAAAGATGATCTTGAAAAAGTTGACAGCGGAACAAAATATCAATTTTTCGTAAAGCTTTAATATATTTCTCAAGCTTCTTTTGCAAAGGGGAAAAAGGCTATATTAAAACAGGAGGCAAACCACAGCACTGACACCACAGAGATTGAGGGCTGAAGTTGCTAAGCTGATGCCAGCAGGTCCCAGTGACTTGGCAAGACAACAAAGCACAAGACCACAAGGGTTTCCGCTAGACTACATTGGTTTCTATTGAAAAAGCGAAGGATAAAGCAGCTTCTCATCCATGTCAGTCACTCAGTACCTACAGCATTCCTGCTCCATGACAAGACTAAGAGCCTAGGAGAGCTCCCATGCAGGCTTCTTGCCATTCACCTTCTTGACAGTTCCAAGAGGGCCTAGAGACAAGACCACAAGGCACTTCAGGTTTGCCTTCCTCTGACTAGAGAAGAAAAGGTGGGGAGAACAAAGCACTGGCTTAAAGCCTTCTCTTACAGTCTCTTTTCTAACACTTCTTAATCATATTATTTCCTTGCACTTGGCCACTGATTATTGACAAAAGGGATATACATACTTCTGTAAACAAAGTGAATATTGTTTTATAGCAAGCTACTGCATATTTGACTATTTGAGTTCCATGAGAAATTAAAGCTCTGTGTCAGGAAATTAATGCATGAAGTTGCATGCACTATACACAAAAACCAAGAACACGTCATTTTTGTGCTACGCTGTACTTAAGACTACCACTCAAGGCTGTATGTCAACAGAAGGATATATAGCTTGTATGTTTAACACAAGTGAAATCACACCATTTAAACATCTGGCAGAAATAGTTTTTGTGGTTACATTCTGAGTCAACACTGCATTTATAATTAGTTAATAATAATTACATGGAATATTTTTTTTCTTAAGAAAAAAATAACTGGTACTTTTAAAAAAAAAAACACTTGTGGAATTTATAAATACAGCTCCTAAGCATCTAAAAACAAACAATGTTTTCTGCCATCTCCAATATAGGCTGCTTATATGAACAGATTTTACCACATTGCATGTGAAACAAAATGCAACCAACTTTGTTTATTAGAACAACTTACATGCACTTGCGTGACACCATACTATGAGCAACTCAACTCCGCAATCCTGTCCAAACAAATCTAATCTCTTCCTTACAACAAGCGCTCCAGAGCCATCAAGTTGATTCTACCCAAGCGTATTTCTGGGCTATCTTTGGAATGCTTGCGGGAGGGAGAGGGGGGGAAGTGAGGAGAGAGTTGAAGAAACAAGCAATAATACAGTTCGATGGAAGTTAAACTGCCAGCATTTACCAAAGAATTAATACCATTTCTTATAAATGACTGCTTGGCTAACACAGACCTTCAATAAAATGTTTACAAAGTTAATTCTTTCCTGTACATCCAATCTCCGTGAAGAATGGCACCTCTATCTTCTCTAGTAACTTACCATATTCCATCCATTAATGCTTGCACATTGGGTCATAAATTATGGGCTCATAACCTGCTCTATGTGCAACTTTTATATTTGTCGTAAAAACTGCTACTTCCAAAGGAACAGGTAGAGGTTTTCTGACAAGCTTAATTAAAAAAACAAAACAAAAAAAAAAAAAAAAAAACACAACAACAACAACAACAACAAAAACCCACTGAAAATAAAATCAGGAACTTTACATCAACTCAGATAAAGATTGGTGGTTTTTTTTCCCCAACTCACACTTTTGTTTCCTTGGTTTGAGCTGCTGACCCACAGCTTCTTTATGTTTCAGATCATAAACTTTTTAGAGGAAGATTGACTTTTCTACACAAAAGAAGTCTTTTGCTGTTGCAAACAGCACCCATGCAAGTTTCCTCACAAACTGCTATACATTTTTTTAAAAGTTTTAATTAAAGTTCTAATCTGTTCCAAAATTTAGTAAATTTTTGTCTTCTTTATCACTATTGCTCAAAGTAGAGCACACTATGAAAACCCCACACTATTACAGCATAGAAATTAGAAATCTTGGTTACTTGAAAATTTTACTCCATTATTTTCAAGAACAGAATATCTGTTAATAAGATACAAAATTCAAGGATCATAAAGAGCATTTTTTTCAATAGGTTTCTTCCACAGAGATACTGTAGCAGCCAGTAAAGAGGTAGATATTTTCTTCACTGGTCTCAGCCAGGAGCTTTCCCACTGTAGAACCAAAAGAGTAAGTCTGTCTGCCGTGAAACTAAGTACTAGTTCCATTAATCAGAATTAAGTAGTTTAAAGTGACTACATTTCAACAAAGATCATCTGGTCCTGTAAATTCCAAAAGGTCGTTTGTAACAACAGCTTTTAAGCACCCGGGATTCCTGTCTGTTATCGTCAACAGGGAGGTTTTGCATTTGTAACATCTAAGATTACAAAACAATCAGATTCGTGAGTGAAACTCTCACCCCCTTCCCAGTCTCCTCATGATATGCATTGTTACTGATTTGCCCATATTCTCCAAAAAAGAATCTCTCAAACTTCGTTTAAAAACAGTTAAGTTATAACAAAATTTATTAGCTTTCATAAAGCACTCAGCTACAGGCTGCCACAGGAATATTCCAAGTAGTTTGAATAAATCCTGCTTGTCTTTTCCTCCTTCCGTGACTTAAGCAAAGTCTACACGGATTTAATGACCAACAAAAATAAGATAGGAATAGTGACAATATGCAGGCATCTATTTTAAGATCTTCCAGAAGAAATAAAGTAATAATAGCAGTATACAACTACTGCAAAATTCAACTCTTACAATATATAGAATCATTTGCTCTTCCAGTGAGATTCAAGGTTGAGGACAATCTAAAATTTTAGCTCTAAAATTTAATTTTAATTTAAAATCTTTAATTTTAGCTGTTACCACAGTTAAAAATATCATGTTTAAAACGTTTGCCACTCTGTCTACACAGACACTGACCTCACCTTTTTCACAGCCCTTTTGCAAACATCCTGCAAGATACTTATCAAGTCTCTTGACAGAGATCCTATTTTTTTTTTAGAAGTCTGACTTGTAGAAGAGCAGAACGCTTCAATTCAGAGAGACTTAATGGTAACTCCGGGTTAGTCTTCTGTGTGAATTATAAACACTGAACAAAATCAAGAAGTTGTGAATTTACACAACTATGGGCAAAACTGTATTTAGCATCATATCGACATACTATTTACAAGGTAGAATAGACTCAATTAATCTCTCTCCAATCCTCTCTCAGATACAGAACAGCGCAACTCCTTGTCCTCCCAGTCAAGATATCCAAAATCCAGGCTGTACTTTCAAGCATAACAACCTCTCCAAGATACTCACCTCCTCCTAGAGAACCTCTTTTATTTCCCAGAACTGCAAATTGAAGGTGAATGACTTAAACATAAGTGAACACCAATCAGATTCAGAACAATCACAAATCTTTCTACTGTTATAGATACAGCCAAAAAAAAAAAAAAAAAGCAAAAGGGGATTCAAATCTGTATCTTCGCCACACCTCATTAACAATGAGATTATTTGTTAACTTTTAAGTAAGCATCTTTTCAAGATGACCTAGAAGCCCAAAGTCCGATGTTTAGTTTAGGCACATAAACATACAATAGTAAGATTCAAGAAATTAAGCCAGGGAGGGGAAATAAAAAAATTATAAATTAAAAAAAAAATCCAGGTGTGACCTGGCAAAATCCAATATTGGAATGTATTTATTTTCCCAAGGTCAGTGCTGACTATGACCCAGGCTACCTCCTGACTAATCTTCTACCAAGAAAAGTTTAAGGGTTACAGGAGCCAATGACAAATGGCTTTTTAATTTAAATAAAATATAAATACAGAAAACCCATAGCTCTAGTAAATACAAACATGACAGTATGTTAACACATAAGACCATTGCTGGTAACACAAAAAGTAAGAGCATTCCTTAAGCATGTATTCCTGTTAACAGGACTACCAAGATAACTATAATTAGCATCACTTGTCTGCTTCAGAATCTTTCAAATTCTGCAGCTAGAGTCACACTTTTTGTGCCATGCAGTTAATAAGCTCTGGGGCTTTAATCTAATGCTACCCCTCCTCAATCTCTCGGAGAAAAATACAGATCTGTTCTAAGTATTATAGTTACAATCTGGTTTGTATCTCCATCAAAACAGGCACAGAACTCACAAAATTCAGCTGTGGCTGGAAGAAGCAGACTGTACCTCCAACACACCATTGACAGAACCAATAACTCAGAAAACAGACCCTTGGAACCGCAAAGGAAAGAATGACCTGCAGACAATAGACATTGATCATTTGTATATTTAATGACACCCAATAATTCAACGCACATAATTACACGGAAAGATCATTATAATCTAGAACAGGTAGCACTTTCATTCTTTTGTGAAAAAGAAGGTGCTAACCTACAGTGGCAACCTACAGATCTGCTTTTACAGAAATATACTCCTGGTTTCAAATTCCTTCTGCAAAAATCACTGTGCAACCTGGTGGACTAATGGACTAATGAGATGGGACTAATACCATCCAGAGAGTTTTCAAAGTTACCCTGAGTTTGAAAAAAAAAAAAAAAAAAAAAAAAGAATATGTTTCACTTCAACTCTTTCATTAACCTGCCCTTTTCAAGTCCCTCCCAGCATGAAATTAGTAACATCGATAAAAGATCACCTCCCTATTTGCATAACACTTAAGGAGGACTGCTTAGGAGAAGAAAAGTTGCAACAGAAAATACACATCCAACATGCTGGCATACTAAGTATAGCATGCTCATGTTTATAAGGTTTCCACATGCTACTCAAATGAAGTTACGAACAGCCTGACTACTGTTAAATAATAATTTATAGTACGGGAAGCAGGCCTTAGAGTTGGGTCCAGAAAGTGACACAGATTTGATTACCAGTTCTGATTTTTTATCACTTTTCTTCTCACAGGAGAAAAATAATGTCATAACTATAAGCATGTAAAAACTCTTTAAGGTAGTGTTACAGCTTTTTTGCGTAGTTCAAAAAGATATTAATGCAGCGTAAAGGAAGGGAGACAAAAGACAGTAACTTGAGCATGTTTACAGAATGCAAACTTACAGAGGGCACTGGCATTTGTGTTGGTCGAGCTGGCATGCAGCTGAATACAGACTTGCACAAATTCTTGGTGCACATCTGTCTAGCAGGGAACGCTCTCAGGCATTTCAGGATGAAATAAACTGCATCCCTTCCTCAGGAGCCAATGGAGGATTTGGGAAGATTTGCAATCTTCTAGATGCAGCAAGTGAGGGAAAGTCCAGGGACACCAGGTAGGCACCTTACCCTTGTTAACAAACAGAAGTGTGATGCACAAGGCCTTTAACTACAGCCTTACAAAGCTACCTAGAAACTGGTAGGGAATGGACTGGTCTGATGGGAAAAAAAAAAAAATTAAAGAGCTGACAGTAAATAAAAGGGAAGATGAAGAGAAATCCCAGGGGTATGATTTGATATTAGTCACCCTTACTCAGTGGCCACACTAATTTAGGCTTCCTACCTTCGTGTCACCACCCACACCCACCTGAACCAAAGTCATGATCCTAGAGCTCACCAAGATCTGAACTCAAGTCCACCTTCCCAGACTCACCTCACCCCACAGGCAGCCAGCCCAGCCTCCCCCCACACTTCACCTCTCTGGCACCTCAGGGAATAGTTTCCTACTGGATGATCAGGCTGGACTGGCAGATCCAGACCAGGCAGGTTCCTGTCAGGGAGAGCAGAATAGAAGGACCAGAGAAGCGCCAATTCAGATCAGCTGGCAAGGAACCAGCTTCTAACCTCACCTCACTGAAAACCCGGAAAAGAAAATCTGTGTGCTGTTTCAATCCAAACATGTTATTAACATTTTGAAGTTACTGAGGTAATCGTCAGAGTCTGCTAAGGCATAAAGAAAAGTAGAAACTAACCTTACTTCCACATTCCATTCATAGTGTGAAGGTAGGCTCGGAGATGTGATTTCTATAAACACCTACTTTCCAGAGCACTAAACTTACATGTAAAGTTCAGCCCAAACTACATCCCATGACAGCCTAAAGCTACTGTGAGTAATACTGCCTTTCACAGCTCAGCTCAGACACTCTTCAGCTAGTCTGAAAACTCATTTTATGCTTTGCAATCTTCCCAAGGAAGTTGACTACTGTCCTCAGAGCAAGCATGTCACAGAAACACTGCAAAAGAGCAGAAAAAAGCACAAATTCCTTGTCCCAGGGCCATTACCGCCACAGTTCCCATTTAAGAGTAACTCCAAGACTCCAAGCACCTACTTCCAGGTGCTGGAAAGCTTCAGCCAAGCTGTGAATTACCCTTCCATGAGTCCTCCAAAAGTGCTATAAAAACAGCTCCAAATTATACATTATCTATAGCCACATGACAGAGTCTAATTTGCAGCTGATAATCCCAGAAATATGCAGAAATGTAGACCCTGAATAAAAGGATTTCAACTCACCAGCATGAAAAGCATCTCTGTTTACTTGTGCTTTATCGTCTGCTTTCATTTTTGCTTGCATTTGCAAAAGCAATTAGAAGAAGTGCCCAAGAATTAGGAAATTATGTGGGTTTCTTTTTTCCAAATAATAAAATATGCAGAAAACAAGTAAAAATTTTATATGGGGATACGTATGTGTATTTTTGGCTTTTAAAGTTAACCCTTGTCTCATGTAAAAGGGAAAAGAAGATACATTTAATTCACAAACTTTCTAAAGAAAGAGGAAGGTATAGCTTCAGTGAAAATGGATGTAATAACCTCTTGCAGCGTCACTTAAACAATGCCTGGAAGATTTCTCATTTAATTAAGGCATTCCTAGAATCACAAAGGGGGAAAATATAGCACTACTCTTCCTGAAGGTAAGAGGATTTTTAAAAATATTTAATCTAGCAGTGGCAAACTATCTATAAAACAGCCGTTTCCCATATTAGGAGCTTACACCAACCTTGCACCAATCTTGCCTGAAAACAGAAATATTCACACTTCCAATTTTCCCCCTCCTCCTTCAGTTAGGAGTACACAATATCCATAGCACATATGGCTCCGCACTGAACTGTGACTACAGCGTACCACTTGACAATGAAGAAAGCCCCAAGGCCCGTATTTGTAAGAATAAACCAGATCATACTAATCTGACTCTAGGAATTTAAAGACTGGTATCATATTGCATCCGACTACCCACTTGAACATAATTTCTCCTCAGGTTTTTCTTCCTACTTGAAACGCCAGCAGTGTTAATCAACTCATTCAAGCAGCACATATTGCCATCGCAGAATCCAAGGAAAAAGCTCCAGCTCCTGCACAAAGCACTCTCAAATATACGAAACCACACATAATTTAATTTAATTAGTTCCGACATTCCTCTAAACAAACCAGTTTCCACTAGCAACTTGGAAGCCTATACACTGTATTCAAAGTCATTTTACACAGTCTCAAAAGCTTGAAAATTTTTGTTTCATTCATAATAGTTAACCAAAAATGAGAAGCTTTAACTGGAAACCACAGAAATTATTCTAACTGCTTTGGGTCATCCTGAAGTGTTCTCTGAACAGAGCACAAGCCACGAAAAAAGGAATAAGCAAGGAATACCCTCTTCAGCTGAAGCATTTTCCCAGAAATTCCAGCGAACTGTAGGAGTTTCAAGTATGCTCAACAAGATGCAACACTACCAGTACTTGAAAATGGGATTCAAAGATTCAATGCAAACAAATGCTGTTTTTATTTATTTAATTAATTTTAAAGAGAAATCTGCTTGCTTTGGTGTTTCAGTTGTTCTTGGACTTCTCACTCTTTCCTAGTCACTGCAATGACAAAGCCCTCAAAAGACCAAACCTATGCAACCCGAGACCAAATGCATGGAGAACTATTCCTTCAAATATGGCAAATACGATTAACACAGTAATTATCTGCAGTCTTCACAACATCAATAGTGATCTCCCCATGCACCAAGCATCCCATTTCAGAAAGTATCTTAATAAATACCACAAAGGAAATTTGTACCAGTTAAAATAATGGATTAAGACTTCTCCTTTGCTTAATCTTCCAGTTAAGCACCAAGCAACACATTAAGCAGTGAAAATCACTTATTTGCACATTAAAATTTTACATTGAATCCACAGCACATTGTCTATATGGTGCAAAGTTTTGTACTGATCACATCTGAAATGCTGAAGCTTCAATTGCTCTAGGAAGAGCTCACTGTTATAGTACAAGGACAGTATTTTTAGGATTGCAGAACAGACAAGTTGAATACTTTCACTGGTGAAAAAAAAAAAAAAAAAAAGAAAAGGAAAAAAAAGGCATTGTGAAATAATTACTAGTCTTAACTATGATTCCATTTAGAAAAGGGTAATGAGCTAGTGACTGAAGTCACCAGGCAGCTAAGCAAGACATCACTACCCTATAATACACCAAATCCATGGTTAAGCTATAAGAATGAAAGGGGTTTCCTTTATATTAAAAAAATATATCCAAATACACACACCATACTTGTTGAGCAGAACTGCTTGTTGTAAACTCCAACATTGCAAAAATCACTCAATTTAACATAAATTAAAGCCAATAAAAACAAGTTAATTTGTATTCCAATTACTACATTTTTTTTTTATTATATTAACCCCAAAAGCTTTGACAGTATGAAGTTTGGCTTTTTTTACATATTAGTATACATCATATAAAACGCACAAATTGCTATTTTGTGGGCTATTTGCTTTTAAGGGATTGGGAGAGGGAGAACGTTTTCTTCGGTAAGCAGCAATGCATTTATTGATTTTATTATTTATTACTGAGAGAAGGTTTCCTATAACAACTTCAGAGCAGAGCTTCAAGGAGACATGCTAATCTCTTACAGAATCTGCCGACACAATGCACCCAATGCTCCGACTCCCACAGGAAATGGTTAAAGCAATCAAGCAATCAAAAGAGTTAATTCCACCCCTTAGCAGGAAAAACGAGGATGGGGGGACCTCACAGCCCAGCACACTACCTGGGACCATCTGCAGCAGAAGTCAGGCTGCAAACTGAAGTGGGGGACAAGCTTCCTCTCTGAGATCCACACTTCAGGGTCAAGCTCTGCTGTGGCTCACCAGAGGATGGTGACTTCTCAAATTGCACATGAGGTACTGCTGATGATACAGCTGAATCCATACCTTTAGTTAAACAAGTGTTGCTCTGTTGAGTATGCACCTTCATAAGCAGTTCCTAGATATCCTGAAGAGCAGCCTTGCTCTGAAAACTGTACAGCCTACACAGCTCAACATGAATAAGCAAAATGCATCAAGTTCATTCCTCTTCTGATGTAAGGTAGTCACAGATTATGCTAAAATTGTACCTTCCTGATCAACTGAGTAGGAAGTTCCAACAGTGCTTTCAGACACTTCCCAACAGACAAGGATAAAACAGGAGCTCACTTTAAACACTGACTTGAGGTTCAAGATCCAGCCCTTCCCTGCTTTGCTGCATGTATGTGCTTTCACATAGATTAACATCTCAGCAAAATGTATTATGTGCACCCTAGGATGACACACTGGACACAATGAAAATTAGTCGAATCAACTCTAAAGACATTTATTTCACTTTGAAAAAACTTGTGTAGCCACTTTTTAATCCAATTTAGTTAATCCATCCTAAGGTAGATTATACTAAACTGAATTTTAATGTCATTTTAATACTGAATGAAAGCAACCCACACAAGTTTAACACGATTTAACTAAACTGCTTTAAATTCATTTTTAATTTGAATTAGGTTACCCTTATTGTTACACACAGACAAGTGACCTTCACCCATGCTTTGAAAAAAGGCCACATCAAATACAGAAGCTGGATCTGACAAGATAGGATGTCTCTACAGACACTGCTGTGCCAGGAAGAGGACTGCTGGAAAAGCAGCTTCTCACCTCCTGAATAAGCCAAGGATTAAATAGGTGTTACAGCTTTCACCTCAACAAGTGTTATTGAATACAACTGAAAGACACTTTTTTTTTTTGTGGAACAGTGGAAATCATATGGAAATACTTGTGGATGGATATCCTCTTCCTAGCTTGCTAAAGAACAGAAGCAAGCAGTTTGACTTTGAACTACAGCTGTCTTCATGCTCGGCTTGCAGAGTTGTGAGTTGCTCGGCTTGCAAAAGTTTGTGAATGACTGTCCAATTAACAATTTTAAGAAAAACAAAGTAAATTGAAATAGAATTTAAGAGGAAGTACTTCTGCCTATCCATTCCCCTTCTGCAGCAAAAATTTCCAAAAATTTCTTAAACATCATGCTTTCTTTTTTTTTATTTTTTAAAAAAAAAAAAAAAAAAAAAAAAAAAAAAACAAACCTGTTTGACTGTTCAGAGTAAGAGTAAAGGTTACAAAGATTATGAAAAAATCTCTCATCTTGGAGCAAAGACCAACAAGCCATTTTGCCAAGGTGTAGAGTTTTCAACCTGTCAGCCTGTTCCCACACCCATGAAATTGCAGACTACAACTCTACCAGAATCAAGGATGTGTCTGTAAGCCACCTCTAGAGGCCATCCAGGCCAAACACTTTCCCAAAGCAAGGTTTATGGTTGTCACCATCACATCAGTGATCATGCTTTGTCTAAAACTTGAAATTCTCCAAGAGATCCCTGGGGAAGCACGCTCTACACTATCGCCCTCCACAAGGGATTTTTAATAGCATCAAATCTGAGTCTTGCAAGCTAACATTTGTGGCAGCTGACCCTTCCTGTATTGGTTGCTGCTATCAAACCAGTTCACCTCTGCCTAACTGCCCTTTGAGGTTTTTGTTTTTTTTATGTGTGTGTGTTTTTTTTTTGTTTTTTTTTTTAAGGTCAATCATTCCTCATTAATTAATCATCATTAAGACCATCCGCCTTTTTATCTTTAGAAAACTAAAACAAGGTAACCCTCCCAAGTGACACCATCCAGGTCCATCACAGCAGCCCTCCTCTCATCACCTTCTCAACATCCTCCAGTTTCCTCACGTCCTTCCTGACCAGAGAGGAGGGAAAAGCCTCAATACTCACTAAAATAGTCCACATAGCTCACCAGCACTGTGCAGAGGGGCCAACAGCTTCCTCCTGTGTGCTGGCTACACCCCTCCCAATGCACTGCAGTCATCCACTTCATTCACAAAAAAAAAAAAAAAAAAAAAAAAAAAACCTGGCCTATATTCAGTCTGGTACCTATCTCAGATAACACCTTTTGGCAGGGCTGCCAGTCAACAACTATTCAGCCTGTATCTGGCACAAGTTGTTCCTCCTACTAAGAGGAAGAGTTATCACAGCTCCCTTGGTGAATCCTGACATTTCAATAATGGTCAATCCCTGTCAGAAACAGGAGCACTGGTCATCCTCCATTACAAAACTGGCATTGAGAATGAAAGGGTGGGGGTCTCCCTGTTGTCATGTATCCCTGAAGTGCAACTAAGTGTCTCACCTACAACTGTTCTTTAAGATCACTAGTACCAGCAGCAAAGGATAAATTGACATGCCACCAGGAGAACTTAAAAAGGCAATTAAAAAAATAAAAAGCACCCGTTTTCATTTAATATGTATTTCTAACCAGATTCTCATATATGAACACAATAATAAAATGTTGAATAAAAACTAGCTTGAAGTCAATTTCTGAAGGTGTTCTGCATGCAAAGTCTCAAAGGAACATGTTCTTCCTAATGAATTAGAATGAGTTTTAAGGAAAACTAAAAATAAGCACACATCTCCCTTTAACGATAAAAACTCCTTAGCAATAAGCACAAACTGTATTATACATTTTTCCAGCAGAGAACACAGACTACAGAAAGTTTTCACTTGCCTCCTTCCCAAAAGAGATCCAACTTTTCAAACTTCCTGCTTCCAGAAGCTGTCAAAATGACAAAAGCTGAAAGAACTGTTTCATATGTCAATAATGACATCCATCTTTCGCTGTTTAAGCAGAAACCTGACATGCCTAATACTTACTTTGTAAGAAACAGGATTAAATAGGAGAATGAACATGCCATATTTTGCTTTGCAACATTAACAAAACGTTTGATAGCTCTGGTGCTAAGTTTGGTGTAAGATCTGCTGAAGTGAAATGGTCAAATGACCTCTGAAGAATCTATCTGACAAAACAGCATTAGACTCTGAAAGTCAAGGCTATTTACTATGCAAGTGGTATAAGATCACACACTCGGTATGGAGAATGCCTGTTTATCTTCTTTCCAAATCAGATTTTCCTTATTCTGTGTGATATTAATCTCCATGGGGGTGGACACCTCCGTGAAGGTGCAATGGTTCATCTCCCAGTTCTGGTCAATTCTTGTTTTAATCTCATTTCCAGATCAGAGTCTTCATGCATAGTGAGAGATTAATCTCTATAGGGGCAGACATCTCAGCTGGCCCTGGCATACAGTTCCCCCTCTTCCGGTCAATTCTTATTTTCATTCTAATTTCCTGCAATTTATATTCCTCTTTCAAGTTTAATACATATTCTATTTCACTCTTCTTAACAAGTCCCTCTCCCTCCTCCACTTCTTTGCAGAGATTTTCACAGGAAAACTACTGATTTTGTCACTTTCAGCAATCATTTCCCTCAAAATCCTTGCAGTACAGATTGTGTTGAAGTCAGTAACACCTATTTGCAGACATACTGCTAATGCTTGCCTTATTAGGGATTAGTTTTCTCATCAGGGCTTCATTTTGTTCATTTGCAGTTCTCCTCACACAAATTTTCATTCACCTGTTTCAGGACAGGATAGCCACGCAGTCGGGTAACAGATCATAAGTTAGAAGACATGAAATGAAAATATAATGCCTCGTTGTGCACTTTCTCATAAACAGTAAAGTCTCTGGGCATTTAGTCCTACCTCTGCAAAACAAGGGCTGCAGTACAAGCATACCTCACGTAGCGAGCATGAGGCTGAAATATTTCAAGCCTCTCAAGCTCTAGTCTCATAAGTGACAGCAGAATCACAAGGAAGAAAAACAGAACCAGAGATCTGAAGGCTGTGTTATGTCTGGCCTCAAACATTTTAAGACCTTATCTCTTCATTCTTCCAACTGAATACAGAGCACTGCACAAGTAGAGTATTTAATTTCACTATCTAAATGAGCTTCCAATTTTCCCTGCAAGGTTTGCTCCTCAACCTTGAACACATCAGCATTTCCATTTTATCCAATTAATACATATGCATCACTAATTCTCCTTTGATCACCACTTGAAAAACCCACCAGCCAAATGGTTAAAATCAAAAACATATATGGATACATGGTTGTAAAGAAGGCAAGAGACATTATTTCAGAAATGCCACTGCTCTTTAAGAGCATGTCCCTCTCCAACACTTTTTTGTCCCACTGATTTTTATATACTCTCTTGCAGGACGTCTTCCTAATGTCCTACCTAGCCATCATTAATTAGCAATCCAGACCAAAACAGCAGGAAAAGAATGCCTTCTTTTACTATGCATCACTTTCTCAAAACAGTTCTTACACACATGAACAAGACCCCAGCATTCAAAAAAGGGCAAGACAAAAGCTCTGCTTCTGAAGTGCACTGATTCTTCATGGGCAAGGTCAGTTGGAGTTAATAAACTATACACGATGAGGACTCTAGGAACACATTTTTGCCCCCACAAAACTTCAAGTCAAAGCAGATCTATTCCACCCATAGGGGAAGAAAAAAAAAAAAAAAAAAAAAAAAAAAAAAAGCCAACACAAACCTAATTTGAAATAACTTGCACACATAACAATTCTAAGGTCCTTATGTCTCCCAGCATTGTCAGCTTCATGACCAGTACCTACTGCACCCAATTACTAGCCAGGACAGATCCAGTCCATCTTTCTAAGAAGCATCAGAACTGCCCAGACAAATTCTGTCACAGATAAAACTGCCAAGACCCTTCTATTTTCTTTCCATAGCAGCTTGTAAAGGCTCAAGAGCAAAAAGGCACTGCAAACAAGCATGCAGACAACCCTATCCAAACAACCTTGTTCTGCCTTTGGAAAACATTTTAAAAATGTTTCTATTCACAAGCAATCAAGTTAAAAGCTTACATTTAAAAAATGAATTTACCCATTTACCTAAGCGTGTGGGTTTTGAGAGTCTTACATTCAAAACTTTTAGCAACCTAAGTTGTAATATACTTCACAACTTTTATCCGAGTTTTGACGCGCACTTAAATATAGCGTGCGTTTGCTTTCTTGTACACTAATCTTCTGACTATCTGCTAGGCTACTATCTTTTGTTATGCATTAGCCAATTTTCTAACACTGACAAGTCCTCCATTAACAGTATCTTCTTCTCCTATTGCACTTCATCTCCTGGTGTTAAGCCTTTCATTGTATCAGAATCTGTAAACAGTGTCTGAGAACAAACTACTCTCTGTCTTCCATGAGCTGATCAATCTTATACAAAAGAAACCATAGTACTCCCAGGAGGCTCAGAGTATTTATATATTTTAACAGCTATAAACACATTCCTCCAACAGTCACTAGTTCCATTTATGAAGCATACATCAATTACTAAACATTTACACAGAAAATACAATCATTTGTAGTTTATCTTATACACTGCTAAAGGCAAATTCTCTTAATTAAACTTTAGACAGAAATTTTGTACAACTGGTTCATTACAACATTAACATTCTTAATGTTGTTATTAAAAACATTTTAAAAAAAGAGGTTTTGAACCTCAAAAGTATAAATAAATGGGAAATATCAACTTCCTTGGGCTTAAACATAGCCAAAGTAATCTTTTACATAAAAAGGCCTCTCTTTGCTTAAACAGTCCACACAGTTGTTTTTCTTTCTTAATTCTTCACTAGAAATACAAACAAATGCAACTTCAGTCAGATGCTTGATTACTGTATTTGGGACATTGTAAACAAATAGATGACAAAAGATGGAAAAGAAAGGCATGAATGGTCTGGTGACAAGGACAGTTGTCTCTCCTGAAGAAATTCTCACAAAAGACTCAGAAAGCAAACAGGAGTCAGTTTTACCTGCATACCTCCCTAACAAGCTCTTTTTAATACAGTAAATTGGAGGACAAAGATATCGAAATTTGGGAGTTTCAAAAAGCACCAAGAAAATAAAAGCTGAGCAGAAGAAAGGAAGAACAGGGAAAATTTCCAAGAACATTACCAAAGGCCTCTGACTTGCAGCTGGGAGCCTGCAAAATGAGGTCTTGGGTAAGAAGGTGTAGTCCTACGTGCAACCACATTGGTTTGTTTTTCTGTTCTGTTTAAGCCAGCAATAAAATCAACACATAGCATGACCAGAAAGGTTTGGAATTTTCTTTTTACAGATAAAACATGAGTTATTCCTAGAGAATCAAAAACAAGAGAGCATCACGGACTTGAATTCCTTTGGTTCTCAGTCCACCTTCTACATAACAATGCTGAAGAAACTCCAAAACTTTGACTTTCACAGCCCTCTCTGCCACCTTTAAAATTGCACTTCCTTCTTCAAACCTTTCACTTTACTACCACAGCTACAAGCTACCAGCTCAGGACTCCTTCCTCAGATGCAAGGTAATCAGTGCTATAATTCAGAAGAATACAGAAGAGGATTGGGATCTTCATGGCTTAAGATTTTTTTATTATTATTTTATTTTTTAAACAGCATTGATCCCAGGAACCTTTATTTTTTCCCCTCCAAATAGAGGAGTAGTTGCTCTTCCTTAGGCTGAAGTCCACTAAAAATAATTATTTTTGTTCCGACATTTTGATGTAGAAAAGTAATGTATTTATACTTCTCCTTAAAGCAAGATTTTAATACATTTCTCCACTTTTGAAAGTGCTATTCAGGCCATGAAATTCTAAGAACTTATTTTTCACTACAGTTTTGTTACAAGCACTGCCCATGCAGTGCCAAGAGAACATCATTCAGAGAAAACTTAAAACGTCCATTATGCATCAACATCAGCACTGCAGTCACACCTCAAAGGCGAATCAAATTTTGACTTCGTTTTGGAAACAACTGAACATTCACCAGTTTCATCCACTTGTTCCTGTAGCCTCTAGGGATTAATACACAAACTAATTAAATTTGAGCATTTTCTTTGGCATTTACTTCATTTCCTAGTTGCCTAACGTTTTCAGACTTAGGCTAACAATACAAATGCTTCAACATCCAAGTGCAGATTTTTTTTTTTTTAATCACACATTCATTTCCATTAAACAGCCTTTTTTTTTTTTTCTAATTCAATTAGCATCACAGAATAAGACTGTATAATAATAATAGTAGATTAATTAAGAATTATTTCACATGCTGGCAAATGAAGAATATGTGTTTTAAGAGATATATGGCCAAAATGCTTTCATGAAACTGGACTAAATACCCACTTTCATTCCCATAACACACATTTTCATTCTGTGTTCAAGAAAGCAGACAGAAGTGTTTATAGTTAGCATCTGGATACCATCACTACACAAAACTATCCAACGGATTATTCCGGTATTTTGAAGGTCTGCAAATGTCATTATTAATCACAAATGCTACTCTTTCAGGTTCACAGCCACATCATGTAGCTCATAAAAAAAAAAAAAAAAAAAAAAAAAAAGGCCAAAGATTTTCAAATACATGGTTTCTGACAATTTGAAAGTAGTACACAGACTCCTCTCTTCTGGATGCTCATAAAGAACATCTGTGCAGCCTTGCTCAGTGAGAACATTATCTTGCCCTTCCCAAATGCTGATCACTTCACGCAACTCCTTGTTCAACAGTTGACAGAAACACCAATAAATCAACATAAGAGTTGCACATTTGAAGCACAAACTCAAAGAAATTCAGATAAGTGAGCCAAAGGGAACAACTACATCCCCCCCAAAAAGCTGTTTAGTGCAGCTAAATTCAGCATGTTTAAAACAACCCATAAACTGAGCCTGACAGCTAACTTCTGCTGCACAAGCAGAGGATACGTACAGGGAGACAAGCTCACTCATCCTTGGAAAGGACTGCAGACCTGGAAGCACCTCATGCCATCAACATGACTCAGACAGAGCTGTTAGCCTATCCTGTAGTACTTAACCAAACCAGTACACAGGGATTTCAAAGGAATGTTTCAAGGCAAACAGGGGGGAAAAAAGTACTTAGAATAACACATCACCGAAGAATGCAACCTCTTATTATTCATACAAGACATATCAAAGAATGAAAACTATCTTTATAAAAGAAAAAGCAAAAGCTAAACAGCATCTGAACTCAGTAACTGGTGACAGAACTGTTTTTAAAATATTAAGTTAATATTAAAAAAAAAAAAAAAAAAAAGAGTAATTTGACAACTCCTCACTGCCAGGTTTCAGCTGACTCACAAGCAGAAAAATCATCTTAATGCTGGATTACATATTACATCCATCCAGTCAGCCTGTGTTTACCAGAGAAATTTCATTACCTAGCTTTGTTTCAACTGATATAGAAATCCAGCATTACATACTGAAGGTTTCACCCTCACCTGGAAATAGGCTGTCCTCATTGTACACATGCATGCACATTACATATTTATGTCTATGTGGAACAGGGATACTAAAGCTTGAGGCTCGAGATATGTTACTAATGCGCCATTTTATTTGAAAGAGGAGGTACAAAGGAAAAGGAGAGCCAGCCCACAGAGACTTACAAATACAAGAAACTTAATGTAAATAGACCTTTGCACTAAGCAAGGCCACGCATACCAAGTGTTCATATGCTGAAGGGCTGGCAAGCCTGTGGAATAAGCAGGCAATTTTCAGTACTTTCGAAGTTAGGTTAGGATGGATTGCTAGTAAAAACTGACTGCAAAAAGAATATTTGTGGGCCTTTTTTGAATTGAATAAGGCAAAGACTGAAAAGAGCACTTTATGAGATTTTTGTTATGAAAAGAAGAAAGTCTCTCACTGGGAATTTTCAAGCCTGAAAAACAGAAAGCAAGAATATATTCATGTGAACAGAGAGATACAGAGAAACAACTAAAAGGTGGAGCACATACAAGCATGCTGAAACATCTAAGGATATTTATACTCGTTAATTATTTCACAGTAAGGAATTGCATACACTTCACCTCCCTTCAATTATAGCACAAAAACACACAAGTCTCCAGCAAAAAGCAAGGAAAGTCAAGGATACTAAAAAGGGGGGGGGGAAGAAATAAAAATAAAAATAAAAATGGGGGAGAAGAGCAGTGGGAACAGAAGAATCCAATATTTTTTTCAGGAAGGTAAAGAAAAGGTTATGGGATTTCTGGTTTAGATTTTTTGTTTGTTTATTATTCTTTAAACCAACATTATCATCTCCTCTGTAAAACATCAAATGAAAAGCAGAGAAGTTAATACACCAGTGTCTCGATCTGTTTACTCATTGTCTACCTAAAACATACACAACATTTGGATTTCAGCATACTTATCTGAGAGAGAACGGAAGAAATCTCTTCCACAAGTATAAAAAGCATGTCCTCAAAGGAATGAGAAGTTGAACAAAATATGAAACTGCCTTCAGTATTTTGGATTAGTAGGTTTTAACAATTTGTGCACTTTAAGTACTGTGACGGCAGTCAGCACTGATAACTTATCTCTGCTTTATGAAGCCATGAACTCTGCTAAATTTCTTCAGTGTTTTCATGTTTGATAAGCACCTTCACACACACACACACACACACACACACAAAAAAAAAAAAAAAAAAAAAAAACAGGCAAATGGGTAACACAAGAAGAACCAAGATTGACACATTTTGATCTTAGTCTGGCCTAATACACAACTAGAACCGATACAGATACAATGAAAAGATAAAGTAGCAAGTTGGAGTATTATTCCAACTAGTATCTACAGGGCAAGTCTCAGTCAGGCCTTTTTCACTGTAGCTAAGATAACAGATTCAGATTTTCAACACAGTCTTCCTTATTGCTTATATCCTTAATTAGCAACAGGTATCCTAAAGCACTCAAGGATAGGACTCACAAACAAAGACATAAAGACATGTTGTATTTGGAAATATAGAAAAGGAAAAAAAAGAAGCAAGATTTAAAGTCACTTATCCACTCTAAATTTTCATTCTGCGCTGTTTAGCATTTACTTAAACTGTATCAACATTTGCTCCTTGTGACACTTTTCTTCTAGTTAATATTCATTGGTGACTTTTACTGGTACAGAGCAAGTGTTTATATATAAAAGAAAGCATACAACTGCACCTCAGTACAAATATAGTAGCCAGTGTGTAATAATTAGAATGAACAAGCTAAAATTGCATCAAAACTCGGTTTTGAAGCATACAACATCACCTCATAACTCAGCTGAATTAAGAATCTGACATGGTAGTTGAGAAACGGCTTCTTTTGCCACCCAATTAATGTATGTAATCACATCTTTTTTGTAAATGGTAGCAAAAGCAAATGACATTCTGGCAAACCGAAGGGTGCAATCTTTCACACACTGGCTAACAAAAATAACCTCACATTATTCATAGCATGGAATACAGAACTCAATCTCCATGGCACCAACCCTCAAGAAATTAATTTCTCAAGTTCTTTTTTGAAGTTTCTTGAATCTCTTGCTAAAGCATATACTTAGTACATTACTGCAATCAAACAATTCCAAATAATTGTCATTCTCTCAGAAGAAATGTCCAACATGTCAATGCAGAAACACACAATACTTCCTGCCTTAAAGCAAGCCTTTACAAGTTAAAGTTACTGTGTGTTGCTAGAGAAATACTATTTTTTCTATTTTCCTGAGTATTTGAAAAGAAAATGTTCTTAAGGCTTCATCCATACCTAAAACTCTTGGTTTATTGTTGATTTTATTTTTGTTTTGCACGCCTTCCTAAGGAAGAACACACACAAACATACTAAGAAAACCTAGCTACACCAGCAAAAAATGCTAATGTAGTCCTAAGTTTAAGCTTACAGGAAAACAAATTTACCATTATAGCTTATTCTGCTTGACAGCAGTACAAGGTCACCACATTGTTGGCTGAATGGTTGGCTGCCATTTCAGGGAGGCCCTCCTTCCTTTTGGCAGTAGCCAACACTTACTGCTTCTATATAAAGGAACTCAGATTTTTGTTAACTGGAGACTACTGTATCATTTATGTGTCATGTTACTACCTCATAGCAGTTCTCACTGCTATATTCTCATGGAGTCAAATCACAGAGTGTTTTGGGTTGCAAAAGACCTTAAAAACCATCTAGTTCCAACCACCATCATGCTATGCTCTTACTCCAGAATATACGTATTTCAATCTTAAAGATGTTTCAACAAAAAGAGCAATTCAAATTTCTGGACATCCGCACAGTGCTTTAAAGTCACATTCTCCCTGCAGAGACTCAATTCTGCAGCCAATTTATACAATTTATGTATCAACAACAGAAATTACTTCGATCAAAAACTTTGCAGAACTTTTTATTTGTAGATCTTCAGATAAAACACACCACAGCTCTGTTCCATTAGTTCATTGTTTTCATATTAAACTAATATATTAGTCCCAATATTTTTAAACTGTTTAAAATAAGACAGTGCAAGCATTGTCAGTCTAAGATTTGGCTGTGACAGCAATCACAAAAGAGATTTGATTAGATTGAATAAATGATTCCTAAGTGAAATACATGGAAAGATTTGTTAACTGCAACTTTAGTGGAGATGAAACACCAGTACAGAAAGCAAACCTAAATACTTCTGTTGTTTCAACTTCACTAAATGATACTTAGCTC
This sequence comes from Centrocercus urophasianus, assembly GCF_019232065.1. Taxonomy (NCBI): domain Eukaryota; kingdom Metazoa; phylum Chordata; class Aves; order Galliformes; family Phasianidae; genus Centrocercus; species Centrocercus urophasianus. The sequence goes on from NW_024884142.1 coordinate 45,949,824, forward strand.
TCATGCCATGACTACCATATCTGTGAACAAGCAAATGCAGCTCAGTTACAGATAAATATGTAAGATACACAGTCAACCAAAAGAAGCTCCTTAAAGGTGCAAGTATTCTTTAAAATGGATTATTGCAAGATTATTTCCATAACTTTAATGGCTATTGAGCAGCTTAACATTCAGAAGGCCAAAGCAGATTAAAAACAGTTTTTCATGCAACAAGCACAAGCACAGACTACACATGACTTCAACAAGATATTTTTCACAGCTCTAAACAATGGAGTTTAAAGTCAACAATAGTCAGTGCTCACCAGGAAGAAGCACAAAATAATAGAATTGGTGTACTTCAGCCTAGAGAAGAGAAAGCTCTTCGGAGACCTTATAGCAGTCCTCCAGTTTTAAAGGAAGCCTGCAGGAAAGATGGGGGAGGGACTCTCTGTCAGTAATTCTAATGACAGAAAAAGTGATATCAGCTTTGAACTTAAAGTAGGTTCAGGTTAGGCAATAGGAAGAAATACTTCACTCAGAGGATGGTGAGATGCCGGAACCTTGCTCAAAAAAGTTGTAGATGCTCCATCCCTGGAGGGATTCAAGGGAATCAAATGATCTTTAGGGTCCCTTCCATTCCAAACTAGTCTGTGATTCTATGATTTTCTGATTTACAAAATCAGGTGCAGCAGGACCCTGCAGCAGTTCTGCAATAAGCTCAGACAAAATGCCTTTTTATGTCATCTACCACTCTTCTAACAGTTCCACTCAGCCTGCAGAAATCATGACTATTTTCCCTCTTCCACCAACATGTACATGCATAATGTGAACTTCTGTTTCAAATTAAGCACAGCCCCATGCAGTCAGAGGATTCATGAAAGGATAGGCACTGCCCCATGCTGCCACAGCAGGTCCCTACGAGAGCCCATACACGGAAAGAGAAGAACAGATTACAGAGGGAAAAAGGTGAGACTGCAGAACCAGGCTTAAAACCAGTTCCTGCTGCACACCAAACTGTGCGTCACAACATTTTCTAATTCTAGGTTGGTATCATCTAGGTGTCATCTCCCCTAAGTCCTGAACACATTCCACCCTGTTTAATTCAAAGATGCGTGTCAAGGAAAGAGACAGAGACCCAGCTGCCCTCATTTAGCCTAACTCCTGAAACTTCAGGAGGAGTACATGGCACCCTCTGCTCTTCTGTCTCCTCCTTCCACTTGCTTGGATGAATGAAATGCCACACAGCAGGCACAGCCTAGAATCAATATGAATGAAGGTTCACTTCACACCACCCCTCCTCATTCTCCCATGCGTCAGATTTATGAGGCTGCACAACTGCAAGTAAGCTAAACTCACCAATGGAGAGGTAACTAACCTCACCTTTCCTCCGAGAACTTGCATGTAAAGCTAAATGAACTCACATGCAGGCGTATTGAGGCCAGATCCAGCGCAAAGACCCAAGAGCTATTAAGGGGATGAAAATTCCCCCCTCTCTGTGGCAGCAGTAACTTAAATTGGCTTAATGGGATTGAGGATAGTAAATGAAGCTCCACATCTGAGTGCACACTTCTGGGAGCAGCACTACAAAGGCGTCTTTCCATGACAATAATAAACGATGACAGCCAACATCCTATTAGCACATGAAAACACAAGCCCTGTCCTGATTCACTTGGTTATCACTGCTAAAGTAATTGTTCCAAAGGCTTCATATTACGCATTCAATGCAATCTATGCTGCAAAAGGAAGAGTAGAGATTTCCCCAAAACAGATGCTAATGTGAGGCAGAGCTGCTGCTTAGTGGTGTACTCAAGTCCTGAGAGATGAGATGACCCAAAGGTTTTCCAGCTAAGGAGGTTATAGACAGACACCATAAAGACTCCAGAACAGAAAATACCCAGACAACACCATTCAACATCTTTGTATTTTAATCAAAATATTGCCAACACATTCACATAAGAGGATAAACTCTTTTTATCTCATTTGTACTGCAAGCATTTCAAAAAGAGGAGAAAAATCAACAAAGTTAGGTGGGTTAACTCTCCCAGATACCAACAAGAGAGGTCCTTCAAGAGCCTCGTTTAGAAGTTCTCTTCCTCAAAGAGACTGTCCCCTTTCCCAGAGCAGCTGTTGGGTCTGCCATAGCCATCTCATGACCATCATTAAACTATGAGATCTCAGCTATTCAGCAGCAAACTAAATAGTTGCATGAAACTCTCAGCTCACAACCAGTAGTGGTACAAACGTTCAAGAAGGCAAAGCACATGCCGGGAGTGACTGATATGGCTACGGCCAGAAATCATTATTAAGCACTAAATAAATCCATTTTTACAGTATCCACAATATCAGCTGTGCCTCAGATACTGTAAGGAACTTAGTAAAACTAGAAAAGAAACAGAAAGATGATGAAAGGGATGAAAAATTAGGTGGAACAGTACCTTTTTAGCGAAGAGCTACAACTGCACTTTTCACACTAGAAAATGAATAGTTGCGAGAGTGTAGAATGCTACAGAATCCTGAATGGCATGAAAATAAATTGGGAGCAATTATTAACCATCTTTTTCAATGCAAGAGATGGAAAACATTAAACAAAACTACTGTATTCAAAATAAACAAAGGACTGTAGCTTTTTCCACACAACATGTAATCCACATATTATAAATGCTCAAATGATACAGATTGAAGATGTTACTAGGCACAATTATGGTTGTGAGAAACCACTTAATGACATTAAATACCAACACATTGTCTCTGTGGACAGACAGCAACCAGACAAAGCCACTCACCTTGCCCATATCACTCTTCAGAGTGCCCACTCTCAGAGACTGGATGCTGACCTCTACAGGTTGCTTCATCTTTTCCCTCACTTCTTAATACCTAATGAAAATATTAAGTACTGCCAAGACAGTTGTTGGTTCAAGATTGACTGTTTACACCAACTAATCAAGCCCTGCCATGATTTTCTCAGAGAAAATAGACTAAGCAGAACTTGTACAGTCTGTGTCTTCTGGGTGCTTTCAAGCCCATTTTCCCATGAAAGTTCCAACTTCAAAAATTAATATACACTTTATACTTGTAATAGAGGTGAGAAAGCAGTCCCTCATGGAAGAGAAGTGAACACGCAAATGAAAGTAAAACATTTGGGGAGGAGGGGGTGGAAGTGAGAAAATCATTTTTAATTCCACTCATCATCCATGTAATTTGTCAATACGTTTCAACAGCTTGGTGGAAAAAAAGCCACTGAGAAGTTTCTAACACACACACGCCTCCCTGCACAAGTGTGCCCTGTGTATCATACGCAAATTGTAGCACATCCAAAAATAAAGCATGACCGAAGTGACTTTTGTTGTTCTGGCAGCAAAAGGTTAATTTGAGTTTAACTGCTTAATAAGGATTTTAAAACAATTACAAAGCATTCTTGATTTCTTATTCTGCATTATTACAAATACAAAAAAAAAATAGATGCACTTACTGTGATTTTGTATGCATGTTTCTGTATGTAAATATACCAAACCACAAAATCCTTATAAAAAAAACAATGTTTTCTGCTTCATAATATCAAATTCTCAACTTAGTTATGTTCTGTCTTTGGGAGAAATAGTCTACAACATCAATGGAAAAAAAGCGTGTATTACTAATTAAGAAACATTTATGCTTGTCTGTTCATTTGTTAGTACTCTGAATGAGGAAATACAAAGAACAACTATTCAAATCAAGTGCTTGAACTTGTAAAACGTACAAATCTCTTTTTTATCCTTAATTATCCCTATGGTCTGAAACACCACACTTAGATAACTCCAGGTAGGCTGACTCTTTTTTAGAACTTCTATCCTTGGATCTTTTGTTTTATATTAAAAATAAACCCACACACTTTCACAGATACTGTCTGAAGCAATGCAATGCATTGACAAGCAGACAGCATTAAAATAAAAATTAAAAAAAAAAAAAAAACCTGAAAATAGTTTTTCCCCCCAAAAATTGAAAACACTCAAATTGCTAAAAATACTACTAAAAAAAAATAAGTTCAAAATTCTCAAGTTGTGAAAACAAGCTGAACTTGTTCTTTATCGAACTGTAGGAGTCACAGATGAAAGAAGGTGCTATATAAGGAATAGCCAGACTTCAACAAAGCGCACGCTGCCAAAACATTTTGGCCTAGATTCTGACAGGCACAAACCAAGTTGAGGGGTCAGGAAAGAAACAGTGTAAAGCAACAATATACAGAAAGCGGGAAAATACGACACTGTGGATTACGGTTGGGCTCTGGGGGGGAGCGAGGGGCAGAGGGAAGCTGTCTGCTTTTCCCTTTTGAACCCTAGGAGAAACGACAGTGTTTCAACTGTGTGCAAAGGGGGTGGAGGTAGCACACAAGTGCAATTTTTGAGACAGCAACAAATTACAAGATGCATCTTGTTCCTTCTCCTAACTTGCCGCCGCTCCTCCTCTCGCCTTCTGCTTTGCTTTCATGGAATCTGTTAGGAGGGAGAGCAGCTAACCAACCTCCAGCACACACACGCTCCTGAAGGCCAACTTTGTTCTCTGGCATTTGATCAGACCCTGAATAAATACACCAATTTACACAAGGAATTCTGGATCTGGCTGATGTTCGCCATTCAACAGTGGTGCAAAGCATCATAAAATGGAAATAAAATGACATTCAGAGAAAAATCTGTAAAAGGTCCAGACAGAATTAATATCATTAATTAACATGAAAAATTAGCACTGTTTTAAATTTAAAATTGTTGCAATTCAGACAGTAAGAATACTAATACAAAGGAAGCCAAAAATGAGACGAGTTCAGGCTAACACGGAAATCCAGATGCTGTTACATTAAGGTGGGAAAACAGGGAAAGACAGTGGAAATAAGATGCATCACTGCTGCTAAAAGACAGAGATCACTACAAGGGAAACAGACACTCATCTGCTCCGTGTGTAGGAATCTTTGTAGGCTGCAGTGGGGCCCTCACTGAAACAGAGACACAAACTCTGATCTCTGTGTCCTGCATCCACTGACACTGGGGTGGGTGATGATGTCTAACCAATGGGCAAAAATAACAAAACACAAAACAAAGTGCTTCAGGGACTTGTTTAGAACATAGAACAAAAACGATCTTTGTCGTGATTATTAAATCCAGACCCTTCAAACCAAGAATAATCATAAGTAAGCATTCAGCAGTGCACAGGTCTACACGAGGACACTGAATGTATCTAAACAATGCCAGAGCATCACACCTCACTTCAACTGAACACACTGCAAGCATCGACTCCTGACAAAGCCACTTCTCCAAACCTTCAAGGAAGTCTGACCTAGTCTGGCATTAATAACCCCCTGACAGCGCAACACATCAGTATTTTTGATGCTTGCCAATAGAAACCAGTCTGTAGCTGCTGACAAGCTGCACAAAAACTGTATCTCATGTTTCCTAGATACGATTGTCCAACTCTTTGACAAGCTTCACCTACTCTGGTCAGAGCTACTCCAAGCATTCCTCTCAGCTTACTTAACGCATACCCCAAGGTACAAAGCTGCCTTCTTGTACTCTCAGCTCCAATAAAAGCTATACATGCCACACTCTCTGCGCAAGATACCACAAAGTACATAAGTTATCAGAACTTCCCACTCTTCTTCTGCTACTGAGGAAGCTTGTAGGAAAATCTTTATGTAAGAACTAAACACTAGTCTCACAAATTACTGTACAGCAATATCACTGTCCGATCCCAGAGTGTTTTGAATGAAGAGATGTTGTATATCTCGACATCTTTCATTTTAGCTGCTCCTAAAACACAGTGGTCCCACAGACAGTGAAGGTCCCTTCCCTGGCTGAAGGTCTCTGTAGGTGCTTACGTAACCGTACAGTTCTGATATGCAGACATTAAATTATGGGCACCCAAGGCAGCCACACAGGAGGGATGTAATCTCTTTGCAGGAGCATCGCTTATCTTATTGCTTTAGTACTGTTCTTAATTGACAGTGACACGTCTCAAACTTCTCAATTAAAAATTAATTGATAGCACCAGGAAAAAAAAAAAAAAAAAGTGACAAAAAAAGCCCTTACAAAAACTGCACTTCAAGCCTCAGGAGCGCATCTATTTTTATTAGTGGCAGCTTTCGAGCTCAAGTTTTCAATTCAGTATCCTGCATTAACAGGTTTCTGATACTTGGCCAATTGATGCACCCGGCGCAAGTACTGTGAAAAAATAATAACGAAACGCGGAGTGCAGCCAGACTGCCACACTTCGCACCACGAACAAAACCCACGGTCGCACCACAGCTCCATCCGGAGAGAACCGAGGAACCCACCCACCGGCAGTGGCCGGGGGCTCGGAGCACAGCACGATTCGGAGCACGGCCATCCGTCCCCTACCCGAGCGCCCACCGCCCGCTCCCGGCGGCTTTTCTCCCACAAAGCCCCGTGGCGGATGAGAGAAAAGGGCGAAACGTTGGCGGCTTTAAACAAAACGGACGCCGGCCCCGCATGCTGCCTTCCCTCCCCCTTCTCGGTCTTTTTTTCTTTTTATAGGAAGGGGGCAGCCGGCGGCAGCGACGCGGGGCGCTGCGAAGCGCCGGGAAAAGTTTCGGCGGGGAAGCAGCGCTCCGCGAGCACCGACGCCACCTGGGAGAGAGCGAAGGAGAGAGGGAGGCGGCCGCGGCGGCGGGAGGCGGAGAGGAAGAAGGGGACTCCGCGAGGCGCCCGCGCCCGCCGCGAAACCCGCAGAACCCGAGAACAGGCGACGAACCGGGCACCCCACAGCCCGGGTCCGGCAGACGCCTGCGGGCGCTGCCCCGTCCCGCCCTACCTGGCCCCGCTCGCTCGCTCGCTCGCTCGCTCACTCACCTGCGGAGAGCTGGGCGCGGGCCGCTCCCGGCAGAGCGGGCGAGCCTCCGGCCAGCAGCAGGGCGAGCGCCGCCAGCAGCGGCAGAGAGGCCGCGGCGCCGGCCCCCATGCCGACTTGCCGAGAAGTTTCCCAAAGAGGCCGGGGCTGCCCCGGCCCGCGGCGGCGGGCGGAGCTCGCCTCGCCCAGCCCTCCCGCTCGGGAAAGCCCCGCGCCCAGGGCCGGCCGCCCGCCCGCCGGGGCAGCCGTCTGCGGCGCGACGGGCGCAGCACCGCGGCAGCACCGGCTCCTCTCGTCCTCCGGAGTTACTTTGCTGCCGGGAGAGCGGGGCGGGAGGGAGGAGTCGAACGCGCGTCCAACCCCCGCTCCCCGGCACTTGGCACAGGGAATGTGGGACTCCGGCCCGCGGCCCCGGCGCGGGCGTAGCGGCGCCCGGCAGCGCCTCCTGCTGCAGGCGTGGGGGCAGCGCCGGCTCGCCTCGGCACGGCACGGCACTGCCAGGCTCGGCTCGGCACGACTAAGCACGGCTCAGCGAGGCGCTGCCAGGCTCTGCTCGGCTCGGCTCGGCTCGGCACTGCCTGGCTCTGCGTGTCTCCGAGCAGCTCGGCGCGTCTCAGCTCGGCTCCTCTCGGCACGGCGCTTCTGGGCACCGCTCTGCGAGCCCCCCGGGCGGGCACAGCTTCGGGGGAAGGCAGGAGCTGGCGGAGAGGGGGGACCGGGATAGGGCAGGCGGGTCTGGGAGGTCCCAGGCACTGTTTGCAAAGGGAAAGTCCGGCAGAGCAGGTTGTGCTTCGCTCGGTGCTCCTGGTTCTAAAATTGCGCCGTGGTTCGGGCTGAGAGCGCTGCGCTCTAGCCGTGCCCCGGGCGGGCTGTGTCTTCGAGACGGGATTTTTTTTTCCCTCCCTTCTCTTTGGCAACACTCGTCAAGCTCGTGGTGCCGGTGAAGTCTCATTGATTGATCGGAATTGAAATTGTAATAAACAGTATTGCCATTTGCACCATTATTTCTGCATGTAATAAAACCTGTCCTTTCCTCCAGATCTGTGTGCAGATACAGGACAGCGGGCACGGCGTAGGACCTGGGTAGCCCCAGATCTGGGATGTGCCAGGCAGTGAGGGCTGCATTCCATGAAAGCAGCACGAGTCTGCATGCTTTTGGACCTTAGGACCCTGAAAAGCATTTGGAATAACATATACAAGGGCCAGTGCTGGGATTTTTTTGGATTTTTGTTTGATTAAGTACAATTGCCTCCAAATTTTTTTCACCATTTTTTTTATTACTTTTTTTTTTTTTTCTTTTCTTTTTTTTTTTTTTTGAGGCAGCAGCTTGTAATTGAAGATGCTATATAATGTTCACAACAGAACCCGAAGCCAGTGGAAACGCACGGATTTTATTGCAAACTGGAAATTCAACCCGGGGTCAGCAAAGGTTTGCTGTGATTCAAAATCCTTTCTAGCCAATGTGTGGCAATTGATCGGTTTGCCTCAAAACCCCACAGGCTCTCATGTTTTCACAGAAGAAAAATAATTAAAAAAAGGGGAGAGAGAGGAAGGAAATACCTGTACAGCTGGAAACCTCTGTACTTCATTTGGGTGGAGTGGCCAAAATCCAACCTGCATGCTTACCGCAAAATACAAATGACATGCTTCAGTGAACACAGGCTCTTTGTTCAGTCCTAGAGAGGATGGGAGTTGCACGAGGCAGACCTCCCAATGCCTGGCGTTTCAGGAAGGATGGGCCAAATGCTGGCTGCAAGTAATATGGGAAGTTCTGGGCAAAGTGAGGGAAGGTAAACTGAAATAAATATTTAGGAAGAAATTCTTTACTCAGAGAATAGCGAGGCTGTGGGTGCCTCCTCCTGGGAGGTGCCCAAGGTCAGGTTGGATGGGCCCTGTGTAATCTGAGCTTGTGGGTGGCAGCCCTGTCTATGGAGGGGATGGGGATTGGAAGTGGATGGGCTCTAAGATCTCTTTCAGCTCTACTTATTCAGTGATTCTCCAATGACCTGCATCACAGTTTGCCACATCCAGAGGATGACAAGGGTGGCAGAGGTGGGTGGACATGCAGCACTACTTCTGTTCGATTTCCCTGGCCTGCAGTTCTGTGTCCCGCTGAAGCACATTTGCCTGTTCTTTATCCAGATAACTTCTGTGTCTGCCAGAGGGAGTCTCCTGGGATTTCGGCCTTTTCCATTGCTCACATTCCTATTAAAAAGCAGCAAAGAGGATTTTGATTCCTATTCTTTCCTTGACTGGAGAGTTCAAGCTTGAGAGGTTCAGCTAAGGTACACACTTGACCCCACTTTTCTTCCAGGTACATCTCTGTTGAGATGTTATGCACTGCAGCTCACTCTTTGCATCCCTCTAATGTGCTTTACATCCTGACAAATACTTTAACTTACATATCAGGTTAGAGATTATTTTTATCTTACACAACATGAATGGATTTATTTTTTCCCATCTTTTATGTTTTTAGAGCTCTAAATGTTTCACTGTCGTTTATATTTTCAATTAAGAGCAAAGCATTCTTATTTTATCTCTTGCATGACTTTTAAAAATGATCCAAGCTAACACTGCATGTGCCAAATGCAGGAGCAGAAAAATGATGCAGGCACTCCACAGAAATGCCTTTCTCTTCAGCTCAAAGATTATTTGGAAATTAAGGAAGGTAGAGACTTTATCTTGTCAATTATGATCTCTAATTAAAGTGATCAATAACAAGCAAACTTGTTTCAGCAACTCTGCTAGATGCTTCTACCTTCTCTGCATTCCCTGTCAAAATCTTCTCATTACGTTTTTTGGGTCCTGCTAAGCTCATCACAACATAATTTTCAACACAGACCATCACTGACTTTGGTTCCTATTGTAGATTAACAAATGTCTACCGTAATGTATTATCTCACAGAAAAACACCATAAATTGTCAATAATCATCATGGAATCATTAAGGTTGGAAAAGGTCACTAGCATCGTCCAGTCCAACCACTGACCCATGTCCATCACGCCCACTAACCATGTCCCTCAGTGCCATATCCACACATTTCTTAAACACCTCTACTACTTCCCTGGGCAGCCTGTTCCAATCTAGCACGGTATTTTCCCATGGTATTTTCATGGTATGTAAAGTATGATATACTAAAATACACATTCCTAACCAGCAAAAATATCTCTTTCTTCCTCTTTTTATTCAGGAACTGTCAACTGTTCTCCTGAAGTGTGAGGGGATGCTGAGATATTTAAATAGACTTTTTCTATCCAAATGATCAGATAGCCAACGATGCTCATTCTCCTGCGGCTCCCAACCATCTTTCTAGCCTTCTGCACTTTTGCTTCCTTTGCGAAAGCCTGCCTGCTTATTTGATGAGCCCTAACAAGAACCAAGGCCTCCTGAAAATCTGGCTTTTCAAGGTTGGAGGTCTTTGGGAAAACTGAGTGTTGTATTGACCCAAGCTTTCTTGATGTTTATCAGTAATACCAACACTGGAGTCTTTGTTTCATTCCCACTTTTGAAAAAAATTATCTCAGTAAGATGCACTTCAGATTCCAGTTAAATATATTATTTTATTGGCTGGTACTCACAAAGGCTTTTTTAGAGCATACTAATTCCAGCAGCCAATACTCTTGTCATAACAAACCATCACTAGAGAGAAGGAAACAATACTAAGTGTCTTACCGATGCCTTTGAATAGCCTCCTGACACAAAGCTGCTTTTGGGATGTGAAGTAGGGTATGTGGATGGCCTAATAAGGCCAGGGATTTGCTGTTGTGTATTATGTACGCACAGATGAAAATAATGGCTAATACAGGGAGCACTCCACTTTTACCTGCCTACCTGCAATTCATGGTGGGAATAGGGCATGAAATAGGGATTGTTCTTTGATTCTTGGTAGCCAGAAACTCTCCTGCAGCTCTTGCATACATTCTCCAGCCCCCCATCTCCTGTTTTAGTGACAGGTTCTTGTGATTACATTTCCCATCCCAAGCCTTCTGTTCTCACTTGACCACCTTTCTCAGCAATGCTCTCCTGGGTTAGAATTTTTCATTCCTTACCCAAAGACTGGATATCATTTTGTTCTGCTTGTCATTTCTGCAGTTTTGATAAAATGGCCTATGAGGTTTTTTTAAAGAGCACATTCCCTATTATTGACCAAATGCTTTCTTACTTTTTCTTTGAGCAGACAAAATAGTTGACAACTGAAATATAGCATGAGAATAGCTCTCAAGAAGGAGTGAGGCATGGCCCTGTTCTGAAATAAATTGTTTCACTGAATTCTATCCCTTCAAAATTACATTGTAAGTGCATTTCTTCTGTCAAGGTGCAGCCCAGAAAACAAACTGGTCTCTCAGTTTGTCAAAGCATCAAAGATGCTATTCTGTCAGAGGCTGTGTTGCAGTAGAGTCTTGTTCTGTAAGACAGTAGTGAGTTAATGCAAGGGCCAGTGACAGCTAGTCTTTGGGAAACATAATGGGTGAAGTACAGTGTATCCATCAGTGATTATGAATGCATGAAACTCCTTAAAACTGCTTACTTTCAAAAAAGCTCTCACACAACATGTTTCCTGTGTATGTGGGTTTAAGCAAATATGTCTTTCCACACTACTTAGAGGACTTTTAGTAGGCTACTTCCCCATACCTTTCATCACAGTTTCATGCTGGTATTCCTCTTCAGAATCATAGGAAAAAAAATCATTTTGTGCTGCTGGAGAGGATGTCAACAAGATTGCAGAAGCTTCTGAGGACTTGCAGAGATAAATTACATTTCTCTACTGATTAGTCAATTCTTTTTTAGCTTGGTACACCTGTACCTGCTACTTGCAATCATTTCAAAGCATGTAGAGCTTTGAAGTCCACAATTCTAATACTGAGCTTGAACTCAGTTGAAGGCAGTCATTCAGCCTTTGGAAAAGCTCCAAAAAGACATTCCATATGCCCTTCAATGATTTATAAGAACTTGGGAGAAAAATAGATAGAAGGCATATGTTGCCACTGAAATACAAAAGGCAAAGAGATCCAACAGTAGAGAACAGTTGAGTTGTATGAGGTCTTGGAGGTGTTAATCTGATGTATGAGAACCAGAAGATGAAAAAAATGAAAGGGATAATGTAGAGATGGACCATCAAGAAAGATCATTTTGGCTGCATCTTTTTAGGGTAAATGGTTGTGTTCAGTAGTATAAATCACAGCCTATTGCTTCTGTTTCTTTATTATATAAATCTGCATACATTTGTGCTTAACTGTGTAAAAATTCACATTTAATATTCAGGGAGTAGCATGCTTATAAAAAGTTAATGAATGAAAGAAACAAAATGAAAGCAAAAGAAAATGTGATCTTAAGTACTTTACAGAGAGAATGGTGAGGTGCTGGAACAGGCTGCCCAGAGAGGTTGTGGATGACCCGTCCCCGGAGGTGTTCAAGGCCAGATTAGACAGGGCCCTGGGCAGTCTGATCTAGTGTTAAATGTGGAGGTTGGTGGCCCTGCATGTGGCAGGGGGGTTGGAGACTCATGATCCTTGAGGTCCCTCCCAACTCTGGCCATTCTGTGATTCTGCGATTCTGTGTGATCCAAAAATATGTTGCATTCTTTATCCAGCTTTTATCTGGTCTTAGCATGTTGTGATTTGCACAAGCAACGTTGCAATATTTTGTACTTTTGTACATAAGGAAAAATGCAGACCTGAGTAATTTCCTCTTGAGAGCCTTAAAAGAGCTTACAGTTAGTGAGTGTTGTCAAGTAGTAGGCCTGGAAACATTTAAATCTCTCTTTCATTGGCTCTTTTTTACAAGGTTTGAGTGTTTCAAAGGTCACAAAGGAGACATCTCATACAAACAGACATTAGAAACACATTTGTAATCATCAAACTCTGGTCCCATTACAAACTGAAAATTCAAAAACTTCATTCAAATGCTGTGATTCATCTAGGGAGAATAATGACATGCAAGATGGCCATAGCTCAAGACCTTTCACAATGCTGTTACGTCCAGTTTTGCTGTATCCAGTGATCAGTTCATGAAGGGGTCTTGGAGGAAAATTAATTATTTAATTGTACAACATATTGAGAATTCAGTTGTCCTTCCCCTAATGGAACTAGCATTCTTGAGATTTCCATTAGATTCTCAGTACCAGATATTGCTGAACTCTTATCTGAAGGCAGGTCTGTTTGAGAAAATCTTGAAATTGAACAAATAAAGCTTATATATCAGAAATTACTTTTAAGAAACATGGTGTGCTTAGCAGGTCTACTGGGACTGTCAGTGACTTTGGCTTACCCAAGCATAAGTATCCAATATAGATTACTTTAAAACCTGTTGCTGAAATGAAAAAAAGGCTAGACTTGGCTCAGAGGAGAGCAATTACTCTCCCTGTAATAACTGTTGGTGTTACAGTGGTGTATTCAAAACTCTTGTATGAGATCCAAATTCTTCCGCATTTCCACCTCTTTGTGTTAATTGGAAATTGATATATATGAGGATAGCTGAGGAGTCTGCCTGAATACAAAATGATATAAAGAAAAGAACCTTGAACATAAACAAGCAGGAGTGACAATTATTAAATAAATTAAAAAATAAATAAAAATTAAAAAAAAGTGTTCTTCTGGCACATTTATCCATTAAAAAGGAATATATTCCAATTCTTGCTGTTAACCAAGAGATTGCTAAAATTAGAATAAGAAAGGAGCTCAGGAAGCAGCATATGATTCAAATCTACCTTTAGTCATTTTAATGATAGCCAGGAATGAAAACTGGAATCTTCAATCAGCCCATACTCAAAAGAACAAGAATATGATTAAAGTCATTTCGAGCCCAACACTATGCTCATGTTTATTTTGCAACCTCACTGACTACTAGCCGAAAACAAAACTACAGCCCAGGTATGTTTGCTTCATACCTGTAGCTGTAATACCAACTAGTGACAGCTCACCTGAAAAGGAAAGGTCACACCTGGCATCAGTTTCCAGGCATTACCTGCAGCAAAGGAAGGAAAGATGCTAAACAAAATACAGCCCTCTATTCTTCAGCCTACCTTGTAAATTTGTCCACTGGGATTGGGATATATGGCCTCTCAAAGAGCAGAGTGGAATAGATAGATACACTGAATTCTTTCTTCACCTCAATAAAACCAAGCAATTTTTAATGTTCTGAAGATACTTTTGCAGAAACAATTGCTAAAAATTCATGGGTGCCATTTTATCTGCAGTTTTAGGCAGATTTTATCCCCAAGAGACATTAATCAACTCACATTAATATACACTCAGCAGATTCACACGTCCTAACTGACGTATTGTACAGTGATTGCTCATGTCATTACACAAAATCTTTCTCTTTTAGAACATCATTTTTTAACTCTCCACTAATCTTCTCTTCCAAAGAAGAAAGTCTCATCAGATAAATCTCACAGCCTCATAAAGGGTTTGTCTCTGAGGTCCAACAGCTTTTTTTCTGGTTGCTACCTCAGCGCTGTGCAATTTAACTCCAGGATTTCAGCATGACTTTCAGATATCTACCATAAAGCCCTAGGTCTCCACTTTTATTTTCCTTCATTTCGGACTTGAACTATTCTCTTCAACTTCCCAGTTTTTAAAAGAAGCTACTAAAATGGAAAAGGCTACTGACTCCAAAAATAGTGTATATGTATCTTATCCAAAGTAAGTTAACTTCCACTATAAGAGTGTATTGGCAATTGAATTACTCTAATTTGTCTTTCCTGGATGGCAAGTGTCTCCGAATTACTGAATTACTCTGAATTACTTTATGTCAGGATGTTGGAGTCCTGTTTAAAGTTATTATCTTCCCTTTTTTTTTTTTTTCCCCGCATTTTAAATTTCAAACTTGTATTTCCTAAGTCCTAAATCTTAAGTTGTGCAATACCTAGAGCATTTCTTATTTCTCTAGAAAAAAATGTAGGGAAAATATCAGAAAAGTTGAAGAACGCAGCTTTGTGAAAGACAGTGCAATCAGAGATGGAATACTGTAATAAATTTAATAATGATTTTACTAGAGTCACTGTTGAAAAATAAAGACTGGAGAGTGGAATTGGTGGGGTTTACCTGGAAACTTGTTATTCATTACAGAATGTATTGTTTTCTGGAAAGACTTTTGTACTAAAAAAATGTTTTACCTGTTATTGCTGTACATTTCTGTTTTAAAAATATATTTCCACTGGATTTTGAAATTCTTTTCAATTTAATGTCAGATCCAGGGGAGATGTCAATACATTTTATCTAAAATAATCTGGCAGTTTTATAATGAACTTGGCAGCCTTTTTTTTTTCTTTCTGTTTCTGTACTAACATTATCATGGCTATCATCCACTCAGCTGATTCATATTACTGTCTGTTTTATCTCAACAGGCTAGGGTACTGAAGAACAGCCTTGTAATACTTATGCCAAATGTAATTCAAACCTTCATGAACTATGAAAAATATACTATATTGCCATTCTTTTATGTGCTTTAAATAAGCTCTTCATACAAACTTTGTTCTGCCTAACACTTTCCAGATGCCACTTCCCTCAAACAAGTCATGATTCTCGGATTCTCTGTAATGTTTTCTTGCAAACTGAAATGTGTTTATGGACACATAAACTTCCTTTAGCCTACAGGAGGGTAGTATCTCCTGGCATGATGACTGCATCAATACATCTTACTGTTGTGCCTTCCACTGTCCCATCCTGTTCCTGAACTGTAATTTTCAATTCAAACAGGAACCCTGCATTTTTGTAGGGCTGATAGCAGCAGTAGCATCAATACAGTTTGCAAGTGGTCTTCCTATCTAAGAGCTGACCATTTTTCACCTCAAACTTGGGACCACGTAACTTATCAGCTTTGTAAATTACTAATGTCGCTGGAGACCTGGGACAATCTGCAGGGCCTTAGCTTGTCTTTCTCTATGTTCCAGTATATTTCTCCCCTTTCTTGGCTGTTTATTCTGCAGTGAGGAAGGGCAGGTTTCTCTTCTACGCTGAGATATATTCAAGAGATGCCTAAAAATGAATCTGACTCCAGAAGTATATTACTGTAAATTTCAGTGGGTTTGATCTTAACGCTTGCAAACTTGCCAGGATTTTGGTCTCCAAGAAGCTCCAAACTATTTTTTAGGTCATGTTCTCAATAATTTGGAAGCTTTGTGTTGTTTTTGGCATCCCATCTAGAGGTTTACACTTTTTACAGTGCCCACTTAAGTGCTAAGACTGCTGGCTGTGTGGCATCACTGTAACGATAGCACTAGAGATAGCACCACTAAAGCAAAAATATCATTAAATCATTTTCCCAAAAAAGATTGGAGCATAGGAAGTTCCGCATGAATGTGCGCAAGAACTTCTTTACGGTGAGGGTGACGGAGCACTGGAACAGGCTGCCCAGGGGGGTTGTGGAGTCTCCTCTGGAGATGTTCAAGACTCGCCCAAACGCCTACTTGTGCAACCTGGTGTAGGGAACCTGCTTTGGCAGGGGGGTTGGTCTCGATGATCTCTAGAGGTCCCTTCCAACCCCTACAATTCTGTGATTCTGTGATTATAGACAACAATAGAACAAAAGAAGAAAAGTATAAATATAAATGATGTTAGTCTTAGAGGAAATCATTAGTTTATTCTTTAAGAAGAAAAAGACAACAATTATCAGAAACACTTCTGCTCCTGCAGATGAAGGGTTAAGATTCCCCTGAAGTCCATTTAACTACTGTTTTTATTTGGATAAAATATAGATTCAGAGAAAATCTGTCCTTGGACAGTTGAAATGCCCTTTCCCTGTTTCCTTTCCCACTGGAATAATTAGCTATGGTAGCAGATCAGAAGTGGCTGCCTGGCATTTGTGATTAGAATTGTTAATTCTAAATGCTAAATATTTAATTTAATAAGGAGTATAGTTTGCTTAAAATCTCACTTCTGCCTACACTTTTGCATTTCTGGTTATAAGTAACATCTAGAAATTACTGTACATGAAAGATCAGTGTTTGTTCTTCCTATTTTTCAATAGGGAGAACATTACTCACACAATGAATTTGATAGCATTTTAGGTCCAGTCACCTCACTGTTTTCTTTATATAGTACCATAAGGTATGGTGAATAGTTCTACTGAAATCAGGGCCTTATTCATTGTAACTGATGATAATGGCTTGCTAGATGGGGCTACATCTTATAACTTCTCCCAAAATATTTTGAGTGCCTTTTACAAAGCATTAGGAAGAAAAATAAATGTATATTAAAACATGTAAACTGGTAAAAACACAAAATGCCTATTAAAATTGACAATTTTTTAAGATTTAGTTTTTAAGTTTACAAAAAGGATCATTTGTTGGGTTTCTGTGTAACACAGGCCAGACAATATGCAAGAATACCTCATTTTAAGTGACAACACTAGTGCTGACTAAATCCAAAGCCTGAAAGTCATTCAGTTTTTATTTTTGAAGAGTCTTTCTTTAACTGACTCTATGCTTCACAATGGATTTTAATGACTAGTCAACTCAATTTTGAAAATGTGTCAGGATTTATGTTCCAAAAATTGCTCTTGACAATGTCTCTCCAAATTTGTCTTTACTTTTGCCTACACTAATTATTGTTTTATCCAAGTACTATAGATCTCAGAGGGGATTGTCAGTAATAAATGATTAAAAATATGTTGTTAGCAAGCACTTAAGTTAAAATTATTTTTACTGTATTTTTTTCAAATCATAAAATGTCAGGGGTATGAGTCATGCAGGATTTACCATGAAATTTGTATTTCTAACACCTGGGGAAGTTGGGTTATTCTGTTGATCTATGCTATTTTATTCCAACATGTTATTGAAACAAAGAAAAATTTTACTTCTCCAATTACAAATCACGAGTAATTTCATTAATTTATTTCAGGTTAACGTATGGAGGTTTTTTTATCAACATGGTTGCTATAAGGCAGGTAAATTGCCTGGCAGCATCCACAGATTGCAGAAAGGGATGTGATCTTCTAATCCTCCTGTGTTCAAAGTTTTAAGGTTTGTCTTGAAGCAAATGTTTGATGGATAGCACACATAGCTCTTCCATCCAGCACTGAGTCATAGCATTGTGTATTGTACCAGTTTATTCAGCTTCCATAGGCCATTATATCCCTTTCAGAGACCTCAGTGCTTCTCTTTCTTTTCTCTTTCAGAAAGTACAAACTTTCTGATTTTACTTTAAATGTATAGCTTTTTAACTTATATTCATATACTAATATCTTGTGAAGTGGAATAGGGCTCCAAATGTGGAGATGGTAACTTCTGACTTTTTTTTATTATTTTTTTTCCATGTGGAGAAATAAGCCTTAATTAATGATCAGTTTCTATTCACAGTGTTCTTTCTTTTAAAAGGCAAAACCTGTTCTCTGTGTACGTGAAAGACGACAGATTGACAGCCCTGGGAGACTGAAAGCCCTGTGTTTATCCCCAGCATGGATACAACACGACTAGCAAAAAAAGCAACTCTCCATGAGCTATTCTGCCAATGTATTTCAGCCCTGATCTACTGAGACAGAAAAGCATTCAGGACACTAGGAGTTATTGTAGTCATCCAGGCTGTGCAGTCCTTTGTCTTTGCAGAAGCTGCCCACGACTGTGATAACTGTTTCTGTGATGTGGATGTCTGAGAACATGAGCTTTAATTGAATAGTCATCACATGGTAGTGACTTTCATTTAAGACCAGTCTGGTCTGAATTTGAACTGCATTTTATAAATGAATGCCTTAATGTCTTGTTTCCAATCATCTGAGCCTTCTAGCTACTTTCAGTGTCGTTTGTTTGAAAGGAAATAAAGAGAGGCTATGTTTTACATCTGTTGGACTGGCAAAAGGGATCTTGCCTGATGATATGTGGGGCTGATTGCCTCCATTTCAGTGCCTCGGTGCCTGTCTGAAGCTGGCAGGGATATGCCTTGATGTTGGTTTATTGTTTCATTTTATTTTTTTTTAAGTCCTCTTGCATGACTAAAAAGTTCAGTGACTTCAGAGGGAACATGAGTGAGAGCAGACTGAGCACGTGACAGTGACTAACATAGTGAATGAGTGGTTGTTTGCACAACCCTCCACAATGATATTATAAGAGGTCTTTTTCACAGATGCATATTAAGAGGATTATAGATCATAAAATGTTTTAGTACCATTTTGGGAAAAGCTACACAGGAGTTGTAAATGAACAGATATTTTTATTGGTTGGTTTCTTGGCACATCCCTGTTTCAAGGAAGTAAATATTAGCAGGTATTCCATGCTGGGTTCACAGAGTGGCTGGGTATATAGCTGTCTCTGGAGAGCAGGCATTGGTGAGGGAGAGATGGCAGGAATGCTCTTGTTATCAAAGTGAAAGAAAAGACAGGGAAAAATACGAAGGGTAAAGATGACCAAAGAAACTCCTTAAAATCCTTCTACATGTCTTATGTATCGCACTTAGCTTTAGCTTTAGCCATACTACAGAATGTAGAACACAAATTTCAGACTGTATGACCGTGGTAGATTTTGGTCATGATTCTGCTTAGTTAGTCCATGTGAAATATCCTCTTTTTCTTTCTCAAAACACGGTTATGTACAGGCCTGTTAAAAGCAATTCAACAGTAGAGGAAATTACTGAAAGGACATTTGGTCTTCACAGACATGCTGCGAAGTGCAACCTGGCGCTACCACAGTGGCAATACATGATTAATATTGCAATTAATAGCTTGTGTTTCTCCCCTGTGCACCCAGATACTAAGCTGTCTGAAACTGATTCAAGTGATCTTACTGCAGTTGCAGTGTTCTTCATACAAATCCCCTGTGCATTACAACACAGTAACTAATATTTCAATGCTATTCTCATCCCAGAGCTCATCTCATTTCTTTCTTTCTTTCTTTCTTTCTTTCTTTCTTTCTTTCTTTC
>NW_024884142.1:45969797-45983656 GCF_019232065.1 Centrocercus urophasianus
TTTCTTTCTTTCTTTCTTTCTTTCTTTCTTTCTTTCTTTCTTTCTTTTTTCCTACAAATAACATTATTGCAGAAGTGTGAATATTCCCTTTGTCTAGATGAAGGCCTACCTAATTGTGAGCTCTGTTACTTCTGTACTTTGTGCTGAGTTCTAGAGCATGACATCAACTCTTTTTTGTCCTCTGAGAAATTAAGGAAATTCATGCCATGAAAGGCTGAAAGAGTTTGGGACATCAAAAGGTTCTTTACAAATTTTACCATCTGGCTCTAGAATCTGCACAAACCTGAATTTTTCACATATATGTATGATGAAGAATTTCAATGTTGCTTTCAAGTGCAGTAAGATTTTGAGAATGCTAAGGAACTTTCTGGAAGGGCATTTAGTTATTCATAAAAAATGCATACTCAGTACAGCTGGGTTTTGTGGGTTTTTCTTTTGTTGTTGTTGTTGTTTGGTTTGGTTTTTATATACGTGTATATAACATATGTTTATATGTATATGTGTTTAGGTCTTTTCGTAAGTGTGCTGAGGCTCTAACTCATCAGGTACACCTTTTCTTAATGACCCTCTAGAAAATATGTAAGATAAAGAGTACAAGCTTTCTCTCCCACCAAAAGATGTTTTACTCCATGAATAACCAATACAGATGTCTTTGTGCCTTATTATGAGAATCGTGTCCTATCAGGAAAATCTCTTTTCTTTGTAGTTGAGAAAAGTATTTCTTCTACTTGCAGTTTCATGTGCTATCATGTGATAACAAGACTGTTATTAGGAAAATCTCTTTTTTAGTTATTTATTTATTTTTATGATTACAGTGCTTTAGATAGTTGCCTCTGTTGAATTTTTTTTGGTCCCCAAGGCCATTTTTATATAAAGACATGCTCAGTAACAAGCATTTTTTGTCTTACTTGAACTGATATTAGCATATGAAGTATTTTTGTATTTGTACAATTTTCCATCATTTCAGTTAAAATTTGAAACATATTTAGTTCAACTAACATAATCTGAAGTGAATATACTTCTTTTTACATTCGTTTTGTCAGCTATACATCCCCCATGCCATATGGTATAGTACTCACAGAGAAGCTAAACTTTTTCTGCATGGTAATTGTTTTCATTTCTATTAAAAGAGAAAGGCACAAATAATAGGTATGGTGCAGGCATGCAATCTTTGGCATGTCACTAAATCCCTGATGTCTATTAAAACCCTACCTAAACTTGCAATTCCCTTGACAGAGCACGTAGGAAGGCCTTTCTCCATCTGCTGTTCTTGCTGACGACATGCCAAATGTCTTTACAGATACTCTCATAGAAAAGGAAGGAAATGCAATTACAGGAATCATGCTCTTAAAAGCATCATTTGAAAAAAAAAATATATATATAAATAGGTAAGCTATTTAAAATATGTAGTAGATCACCCCAGAGAATGATTAGAAATTATATTCATTTATAGTTGAACAAATCGTAACTGATTTTTACATATTGGTTTATAAAAAGATGACACTTGAACTCTCCATAATTCTCTGCTAATTCAGCTGCCCTATTACCTTTAAACTTACTGTGTATCACAGAATAGGAAAATAGATTTTATCAAGTTTAAATAAAACTATTGCAACACACTGAGTCTGGTTATTGTAATGACAGGACAACTGATCTAAACACTGTGAAAATATTAATTCTTAAAATCAACCTAATATTTGCCTCAGCTTCTAGAACAGTTTCATACAATGCTGTTGTTTTGTTAGATGTATGAACACAGATGTGCTTGCAAAACAACAGCAAATTGTTACAAAAGACACACTTCTTGTTTTGCTTGTTTGTAATGCCCTGGAATGGAATTAAAGCATTTGCTTAGAGGCTGAAATGGTAATTATACTATTGTTTCTTGGTAACACTTCCAAATTAACATGTCCAGAACCAATGGGGGGTATGTGTGAATTTTTTTGGCATTTGTGTTGACTTATTTTTTTCACTTGGAATTAAACATGACAAATAGGATTTAAACTCTTTTTAGATGGAGATTTCTTTCATATTCACTACCATTCGCTTGAGCCAAAGTACAGATCTTAAAAGCATCAGGTTGCTGGAAGAGTGTCTATGAAAATAAAACTGTCTTTGTGAACCATAGGTGATACAATTTCTGTGTTCTCAAATATAGGTGTAAATTGAAACAGAGTAAAACTAGCAAGAGCAAACAGAAAAGAATTAAAACACTATGTCTTTGTTGCTTCATTTCCTTTACTACAGCGTGCAATCAATACTTTACAACAGGGTTAATATGGTCTCTTCAAACATGCTATTATTCTTTCAAAATAGCACAATAACTTTATTAGTTATGCTGTCTGCAGTCTTTCCAGCATGTCAGGCTATGTGGGTGTTCAGATTGTAAGCAATTTTCTTGGTGCCCTCTGTTGGAGTATTTTCCATGAGCTCTAACAATTGCAGCTCGCACCATGCAGCTGCAGGAAAATTGAGTGGTGGAAGTTCTAATTCTAATTAGTATAATTAACACAAACAAAAAAAATCCCACACTGAGAGACTTACTGTTTCTGCTCTGTTATTGAATATTCAGGTTCCACATCTGTCAGTCCTTTGCTATTCAAGTGAGGCTGCGGCTGTTGTGTTTTTTTTTCTGAGCTTCAGTGACATTTAGGTGCACTGAAAGGTATTTTAAATCATAGCCTCGAGGATGATCTGGTAACCATATTTTTGTATTCTTTCTTGTACCTTCCTTACAAAAGCATCTGTTTTGTTTGTAAATATATGTGAGTAAGCATTGGCTGTATGTGGTTTAGCAAGAGAAAAAGCACATTTTTTGGATTCAAATGTTTTTTGTGCTCACAAGGCAAAATGAGAGATTGCTTCCTTTGCGAGAGAATCCAAATGGAGAAAGTTTAGAAACGATCAAAGTGAACTGGCCACATGGCTGTAAGCAGTGCCTCAGTCAAATGGCCCATAGGTTGATCAAGCTCTTGGGAAGGAAATGTGTCATCAGACATTATTTGTCTGAAGTAATGTCATCAGATATTACTTAAGGAGGTTTGAATCTCATTGACACAGAGACTATTATCTGATGTAACTTTGTCAACATCTTAATCTTGAGCAACTCTTAATTTTTTTTTCTTTGCTTAAAGCTTGTTCAGTTGTTGACAACCAAAGCTTCTGAACACTGCTATTTCTGCCTATAATCCCACCAGTATCCCGGCAGAAGATTTTTTCACTTGTCTTTGTTCTTTCATATAACCTTAGTGAAAGGGAAGAGATGTGATGTTCTTGATTACAGTGAGAAGTACCCTAGCTAAAAATAGCTGCATCCATGTAGCAAAGTGCTACTCAGCACTGCTTTAGAAACTCAGTCTCAGGATTATCCAACACAACTGAATAAAAGTGTTACCTATGTGGCTGGTCTCAATGGAAAAATTTGGGTAGGAATCATGATAAGTTTAATCAACCCAGAAAGAACAGATTGGTTGGCTGATGCTTGTGAAAATGAATAACATTGAATAAAAAATTATCTTCTGCAGGTAGGTCCATGTTGGGCAATCCAGACTGCCCTATCTGCCAAAGTCAGAAGTGGTCGTATCTGCACAAAGTGATAATTTTTCTATCCTTTTTCTTGTCAAGATTGAGTCAATCACCATGTGACAGACCACCCATGTGTAAAAAGAAGTACGTCTGCTGGGAGCTGATATGGAAACTGCAGATGGGCTTACCGGCTTTGAAAAGCAGGTAATTTTCCATTAATACTTCCTGTGGAGGATAAGGCCCTGGTATCTTTCAGATGAGCTGTAATTAGGCCATTATTTGAGGTCGCAGATACTGCCTCTGATAACTGTGCTAGTCATAGTCTTTTTCTAAATTGCCCTTTTATCTTTCCGTCTGGCTTTATGTCTGGATATAGTACTCAATGAATCACTCGTTAATTAACAGTCAAAATATTAGATGCATCAGTTGTTTATATTTTTTCTCTCTGTCAGCCTCACCTCAAACATCCATTATTAATAGTCTACAGTTTTATAGAAGCACCCACTTACAGCTGTGCAAATATGTCTAAAAAATCAAACTCACAAAGCATAGAAACTAAAGAAAAATAGAATGAATGACCTTATTACTCCAGCTGAATCTTTGTAACATCATGTAACTCTCAACACAGGAATTTTGATTCTGCAACTTAACTTCTTCCTTAGGGATTTCATATTTTTTTATGTGGTCCAAAGTATGTGTATTTTCTCAATTACTTTAAAATGAAACATATAAAACATTTGTAATAGCCTTTTTTTTTTTTTTTTTTTTTTTTTAATGCAGAACAATCTAACTTTGACATGTAATTACTAAGATTGCAATGTCACAAACATATATTTCTCAATTGTAATATTTAAAATGTTCATTTGGACTCTGGCAGTACATCTGTATTTCTTTACAGGTATTTCTTACATGATAGCTTACCCCTTAAGTAATAATTAAGTATCTATTGATCTGAAATATAATATGTATTTCTTATTATGGATTTCCAAAAATTGGGTATTCTTCAAGAATTAGAAGCAACAAAATGAATTAGATACACAGAAAGAAAGAGTGAAATATACAGAAGAATGAGAATTGACAAATGTCAGTGAATTAATAGGTACGTGCTCCCACATGGAAACTTTCTTACTGGGAATTGCAAAGGATTAAGGGTTTGGAGATCAAGGTGTTTGCAAGAGTCTTCTGGAGCAGGTAAATAGGGCTGAGGGCCTGAGAGGAAAGAAGAGAGGAAAGACACATCTCCTAGTGGAAAAGTCAGGAGAATTTCTCCTGGATAAAGAGGAAGATCAATGGTTGAAAAAGTCTGAAAACATAAAATACTTCGAGAATGGAGTAGGACATGGGGGCAGTGCACCATATGACCTGGTATGTACGACACATATGTATATGACCCCATACGTATGACGAGGCGGTGGGAGAGCACTGGATGAAGAATCCCTCTTCTAAAGCAGGATGCAAAGAGCTTTTTAAAATGGTTTTGTGGTTTTTTTATGGCTAATCAAGGGAATTGTAAGACAAGTTGTCTATGATTGTCCCATCAAAAGCCCAGCTCCATATGTCAAGAGTTTGTGCCACCTTATCAAACAGAAATATTCAAAATGCACAGTCAGAATGTGTTTGTTTTCTCTCCAACTAGCTATATCCTCGGTCTAGAGGAGATAAAAGCAATTGGTGAGATGTGTTGAGATGTATCTAATCACACTGCATTTCCACCTGCACTTAGCTTGATAGGTCACACTGTTTTTCTTAGAAAAAAAAAATAAATAAATAAACAGAAAACATTTCATATTTCTTTGTTGTTTATTCTCTCCAAGATGCTGCTTGTGTGGACCTCTGTCAAGATATAGCTAACTATAGCAGAAAGACACCACCACTTCTCAGAACTTGTTACCAAGCTCTCACAGAAGGTAACTGTGTGTTCACTCAGTGCAATACAAAGTCTCTCAGGTAGGTACAGGCTGTCTTATCCTTAAGTCACTTGAAGCAGGCTGAGGTTGCAGTCAAGAAGGTGAGGCACATTCCTGTGCTCCATATTACTGCTTCAGTAAAGTGCAAGGAGGTGTGTTAAAAAACTTAGACCTTTTGAAAATGAATGTATCTCAGTGTCTTTCGTGGTCATTGCAGTGCTGAAGAATTTTCTGATTACTTCCTATTTCAGTCTGGCAATAGTGATAAATAACTTTCATCAGGAGCAGTAAAGACAGAAAAATGAAATTGTAGCGAGCATAAATACCATATGTTGATCTGCAGCTAGGATGCAGACCCTGCCTTCAGTAACATCTGCATGAAACAGTTCTGCTATCCAGCTGCCATCACAGTTTTCTCTTTGGGAAAAGAAAAATATACTTCTATATCAGAGTTCACTTGAGGTAGGTGCTCTGGGGGTCCAGGTCTAGCATAATCTTTTCTGAAAACTAATACCAATCATCAATCAGTACAACTTCAGATTTGCCAGTAAATCCTATCATATAGAATGGTGCTGTACTAAATATTTTGTGTGCAACTTCTATGAAACAAAACTAATTTTTAATCCCTTAATTTTGGAAGCAAAAAATTTCTGACATTGCTGTCTTCACTGAATATTTACTATTGCATAAAATTGATCCATGCATTCTATAGCTCATGGGAAAGGGAATGCTTAAATTGGAGTAGTTTTAGAATTACCATGGAAGTAAGTATGTGTCATGTTCCTGCACCTGAGTTGATCACAGCATTTCAGAATTACTTTTTTGAAACATGCTGTTACATGTGCATCATTTCAACAAAATATTCCGAGAGAAGACAGAATTGCACAGATGGCAATTAGTACAATTTGGAGGAGGTTTGATTCTCATTTCTGAGGCTTTCCCATGTACCTTTCAATAAAGTCAACATTAAACAAGAAGAGATCCCTTGTCCCATGTAACTGTTAGAGCAAATGGGCTCCTAATTGCTTTCTGAGTAGAAATGTACTTAGTAAGTCCCAACACCATATCAGTCACATGCAAGTGTTCAGGAAGTGTTTATACCTTGTAGGACTGGAATCATATTTAAGCCATCTTCATTAAATAAATAGGTTTTATAAACTGTAAGTTTTAAGAAACTCAAGTGTACATCTGGTTTTCCTTCTTTTGAAACACAGGAAATGTTTCTGTAAGATATCTATTGCCTCTGTGTCCTGATTCAAAACAAATATGTGAAGTTCTTTCACTGGTTGTCTGTAGCCCTTAATGTGAGCATTTATACCGTGTACATTTCACATTTTGGCTTGCATACTATGTCTTAAGATCATTAAATATGTACATATATTTGTTTCTAAGATATACTCACCTCACACCGTAGTCACTCTTCAGATACCCATTGATTTTAAATGGAGTTGTGCAAAGGATATTATTTAGTTAGTTACTGTAGGTCAAGCAAAATATGTTGGTATGGCTCTTGGGATGTGTTACTAGTATTACAGCACCTCCCAGCCTTGTGATGAGGTAGATCCAGTTGGTGTTTAGCATTGTATCCTCAGTGCAAAAGAAAAGAACCCTTCACTCAAAGATGCACTAGTTTAGGACAAAGAATACCAAACAGGAACACATTTATGTGGCATTAAAAGGAAATAAAGTCTGAGTGGCTGATCACCATTGCCCAGCTTGTTTTGAGAGTTCTTTCTGTCAAAGAAATATTGGAGCTGTTTAAATACATCAAGTTCTGTTTTTTACATTCTCTGAACAAGAAGAGTAGCTTAGAAATAAATTTATCTGTGCCTGCAAGTTCTCGTCTGCATTTGAATTCTATTTACAAAACACTTCTTCTCTTCCTAATGTGAAAGAGAGCTTCTTGCTTACTCTGTTTTTTTGCTCTTCTTCTTCTTTTTTTTTCCCCCCCTCTTGGTTTGCAAAGAATTTCTAATTTTTATTTATTTATTTATTTACTGTTTGGAATTTCCCTTAGATTACCAAGAGGCTGAAAATCATTGAGAAAAGCAGGACAGAGTGTCAGTTGATTGATGCTCCTGATGGATTTTGTGACTAGCTGCCTAGGACAGACTGCTCAAGGTCTGTGGTGGAGCACCATTAAGCCCCTGCATGGTATGGGATCATATTATCCCCACATATCCCATGTGCATGTAAGTGCCCGCGAACAGCACAGCTCCAGATTGTACTCAGTCAACTTCAGCTGATGTAACTCAACACTGCCAGTCCAGCAGTCCATATGGACCTGCTCTGAATAGCCATTCTTGATCTCTATCAGCGTAAAACTACATCTCTGCAACACAGGGGCCTAAACAATAAAATTAAAGTTGCAGTCACTTGCTCCCCTTGACATAGGAAATAAGGTGCTTCATTACATGTTTATTTTTAGTGCATGTACAATGCAACAAGAGGGACTTAAAGTTGCCATGGGAACCATAACTTTGAATCTGTGACTTTTTATGCTTTTCTTTTTCTTTCTCTTTTTTTTTTTTTTTTTTTTTCCTCTCTTTTTTCCCCATGTTAAAAACTATACAGAAAGATCATGGACAAAAATATTGGTCAGAATTGTAATCATTGGTACACTGGTATGATTAGCATCAGAGGAAGAATGACAAATCTAAAATTATGTCAGTCTCAAATAGCAAACAAAATTATAATTGACAAAATATGGTGAGTTTTAATACAGTTAAATGGATCTGACAACAAGATCCCAAACCGCTGTATACATATATGCCTTGAATTTCATATATCTACCCCAAATTTTATTGAACTAGCACCTGAGTGAACACCTGTCTGCCACTCTGCTGCAATGGAAAACAAATAGCTGTCAAAAGGAACAGAAGAAATGGATTTATACTCCTATGTGAAGATTCAACCTTAGCTGCTGAAGATGGTGAAAGGTTACTATTTTATATCTGTTGATTAAAAAACAAAACAAAACATATCTTTTTCTTCTATCTCAAAAAGGATTTATCCTAAGACAGATCTGTTCCACCTGTCTTTATTGCACAGACTAGGCTGTATCCTGTAAAGAAAGTGAGTATTACAGCCAACGTCCTGTTCTGTAATTCCAGAAATGTAGAAATTATAGTTATTTCCCATTAAGGAGGGCACACTTCTTTCAGCTGCACATTCAGACTCCCCAGAAAACTGAGAGTTCACTACCATGGGCTACAAGAAAATATACTGGAGAACTATAGTTTGTGTCTAAACTTGCCAAAGAAGGGGGGCTGATACTGTTGAGGAAGGTTCATTGCTGCACCTTTGCTTTCCATCCAGGTGTAATCCCTGTCTGTCATAATCTTGTCTGTATGAATTTTATACCTGGTACAGTTAAGAGCAGTGGGAAGAAAGTCTGACATATTATTTCAGAAGGCTTTACTTACAGTGGACAAACAAGCAGTGGCCTTGATATGCCTTGCTTTCTGCCTTCTAAGAGTCTCTTAAATGTATTGAAGAACTATTCACAGTGAATAAAATATTTTACAATTGATTGGAAGCATACTGGTGTATCCCTATATGGTGGTTTTGACAGCTAACAAAACTAGTGCTTTATTGCTTCTGATCTTGAATGAGTGGAGGGGTCACAAAAGAACATTCTCAAGAGAGATAAGCACAACCTTTAATATAAAAGGATGCAAACACAAGCTAGGCATAAAAGTTACTAGCAAATATGCATGTGGTATTTAGAGTTCAGAGATGCAATATAAAATCATTCTGGTTAAGCTTATTAGCACCAAAGTAAAATCTGAGAGACTGTGCAGACATTGTACTGGACATTTCTCTGAAGAGTTCAGGTCACTTGCAATTGCTGATAGGGCCCGAGTTTCTTTAGTAGCATCACTAGTCTATCTCAGCAAGTATATTGTAGGTTGAACACATAAATAATACATAAATAATATCCAGAACAGTGCTTATCTGTTCACATTTCCTCTGTGAATGGCTTTCCATAAAGGTCAGTGCCATTTTTATCAGATGCAATGCTGAGGTATTTTACAGTCGCCATTTAAAACACCTGTGAATCATCTCCCCGCGGCCCCCCCCCCCCCCCCTTGCTCTCTTAGCCCCTTTCTTCTCAGTGAGGACCGCACAGCTGTGTCTAACCAGGGCTGGCTGTCACATTGTTTCTCTCCCAAGAACATCCATCTTAAGACAGCATTTGTACAAGCCTGGGCATGATTTTACATTCCCTCTTCGGAGCAACCACTTGTGATTGATCTGTTCTGTCACTGTTGCCTTTCTCTCAAACAGTGTAACATACACGGTTTTGTTGTAAACTACCTTCACGGAGAAACAGCAACAATTGCTCACGAGTTTTGCAGCATGCAATCTTTTTTGAGAAACAGTAATCGTTTCTTGGTATTTCCTTATAAGTCTACTAATAGCTCTATCTTTGGGAAAACTGTAAGGATTACGGTCTCCTGGTTTTTATGTGCTATTTGTAGTCTTATTAAATTTACTAAAACAACATTCAAGGAATCCAGGATTTCCTCATGCAGTCTGTTCCCTATCTTTCATCTCTATGGGAATTCTGTAGGAGGGAGAAATCCTGGTCAACAGGTCAGATTCTGGAAAGCATGCTCTTCTCAGTCCCCTGTGCCAGTCTGCTACTCCACTAGTGGTGCCACCAGCTCTCTTCATTCCTGCACAAATGAAAATAACACGAAAAATTCACATGCCCACTTTTAAAATCTGACTACAAGCACCTGACCACTTGGGCTAGTTTCTATTTTTGTGAAACAAACAAACAGTATACGAGCATTTGGAGCATTTAAAAGGGATATTTTGCTCTGCACTGTAATCCTTTTTCACTGCATTCATAACTCAAGGATCATTTTTCACTGCACTGCTGAGCCCAAGAGGAAGTAGAATACAATGCTATTTTGTTCTCTTCTACACCAGCTCTGGCTCTGTCCTCTCTCTGTCCCAGACTCATGTTTGTATACAGAGGCATAAGCATCGTTTACAAAGGCAGAAGCAAATCTGGATGAGCTTGGTCCCATGTGGATGTGGAGCCAGAGGGCATGATCAAGCATGCAGTTGTTGTTCACTGATGGCTCATTCGCACAAAATGAATCCTAAGTAATTCTTCCTACTAGATAGCTTAGTTTATTGTTAGAACAAAACTGCTTAGTTTTTATTTGGGTAATGTGGCTGCTAGAAGGGGCGTGCATAAAACTTGTGTCTGAGAGCAGTGAAATGCATAGTATTAAGCCGATCATGATGTTGTCTTATTAGACAGACAACTCGTCCTTTTTTGTCAGGGAATTGCAAAGATCTGCCAAGGCCCAGTTTAATCTACTCCCTGTAATAGGATTTGTCTGTAGCTTGAGGAAACAGAAGCTCATAATGCATAGGGTTATTAAAACTGGGATGTAAGCTATTTGAGACTCTTTAATAAGATATAGTATCAGTATATTCAACGAATATGGAAAGAGGGATCTAAATATTTCTTGTTAAAACCTTCAGATATCTTGGGAAAGGAGAATAGTACTAATTAAAGCGAGGGTAGAAAGCAACAGCTCTCTGAATTCTAGCCTTCCTCAAAGTTAAATATTGATGTAAGCTAGAGTTCAAGAATCTCATTGCCTCTCCTCTAACCATTAAATGAAATGCCTGCCCATTCCAAGACAAGGTTAATGTATTTCAGGAACCTTGTGAACAACATCTTTAGTTGCTTTCATGTACAGCCATGTGTAACTCTTTTACAAACAAGGCAGTTTTAAACAAGGGAAGATAGAGCTGCCAGGAGGTACAAAGTATTCTGCCCCTTGAATTGCCTCACTTCCGATGTAACAAGCTCTGAGACAGTTCCAAGTATTTGCAGTCCTAGTCCTAAACCTCACTCACTTCCTCCCTGTGTCTTGACGGGAAACACAAAAATCGAAAGATTTAATTGCCTCTTTTTAGAGGGAGTTTGGTGTCCAGAGCAAGCAATCAACACAGTGATAGATTTTTTTTTTTTTTTCTCCCCTTCTTCTTCTGGGCAGAACCATTAGGAACAGGGCTCTGTTTCGTATGCTTCTGAGTGCTATGGCACTCTGTGATCAGAAACCAAATGTGTGTGTAATAATAATTTGCAAACTGAGTTACACCCATCACAGCCACATCAGACTAACATGTACAATCAAATCTGTTTTTAGAGATTCCTGGAACTGGAATAAATTAAAACAAACTAAAATTGGCACCTTTTAGTCAATAGCACCTTGCCAGCTCCTCCAGAACACCTAGTTCACTGTTTATCTTGCTGATTAATATGACCTTGTCTGAGTTAAACCTAGACAGGTTAAATACCTAGATTATTATTCATGGCCAAAATGTCAGTAAATCTATTGCACTGAAATCATAAATAATCAGCCTGGGGCACCTCTGTTTCCTTGGAGTGAGTTACTCTACAAGCACTCCCTGGTTGTAGCACTCTGAAAAAGCTCTGCAGGGGGAAACATGTTTTAAAACCAATTGTCCTTGCTCCCATATCTCTGAGTACAAAGTCTAGATTCAGTTTGCTGTGTGCCTGGCTTGCAGTCTCCACTCGCATGCTAAATATAGGTAACATTCAGTTGGCAAAAGAGAGAAGAAGGGAACAAAAGGGGCAAATTTTACCTCCCATCTGCTGGGATTTGGTACTTTTGGGGGTGAAAAGTGGAAAATGTATGGCATGATTTTTTTTTTTTTTTTTTTTTAAATCAGAAGATGATTATTTGGCATTTGCTTTTATGAAATTAAAATTCTCTGTAGACAGTGATAAAAAAAAAAAAGTGAGGTGAGACAAAGAGGATTTCTCCCTAAAGAATTCATTTATTAGTTAAGAATTCACTATTAATTAACCCGAGCTAATGTGGAAAACAGAAAAGCTGTGCTCTCCTCGTAAAGTTATTTGCTCAAGGAATTAGGCCTGGATTTTGTCTCAGATAAACAGAAGAGACTGAGGACGTGTGTCATTTTCCCCTTAATTTTGTGAGAGACAAAACAATTCAGTGCAAGCTTTGGAGACAATTGTAGGACTGTTGACTCACATGTCATGACACTGAGTCTCTCCCCAGATCAGGAGGAGTGCAGCAGGCCTTCATAGCCACAGAGCTCCCAAATTGGTTTGTAATATGGCCTGTGGAGACACAGAGAGGGTTATTCCTGTGACCTGGCCCACCTCTGTCAGAAAGTTTATTCACATTGGGAACCAATTGTGAACAAGACTGCAGCAGTGAGGAAGCTTAAGTTCAACCTCACCAAAGCAAAGCACATCTCCCTCTGTTCTCCTTCCCCAAGACCTCTAAGGTTACTCCTCTGACTCCATCTTCCAAAGCAGATATTTCCTCTGTTATATTAGAGAATGTGTTAAGGAAAGCATCTACTTTATTGCTAGTCTGTTTTGGGTCTCAGAGCCTTCACTTATGAAGAGCAATAAGACATCCAAAACATTTTAAAACTTCCAGAAAAAAAAAAATTGGAGTCACTAATTTTCAGTGAATTCTAGCATAAAAGGGTTTTGAACAGATAGAGATCAACTCGCACAGGACTGAGCAGTGCCAGGGCACAGTGACAATAAATGTGTCTGCAACACGGGGAAAAGCAGCAGTTCTGTAAAGCCTTGGCTCTCCATACGTCACAAAACTTAGCCAAAAGAAAATATCAAGGGGCAAAGTCGCATTTATTCTTTCTTCTTCTCACAGAGATGAGCACTTTCTCTCAGCTCTGTATCCCATCTATGAGTCCAGAACTCACAGAACTAAGCCCTTCCCTTTCTGAGTCACAAAAAGCAAATAAAAGACAGGTACATCTTTTCTTCTAATAGCGGATGAAGCAGGGATAATAATAATAACTGAAGGCCACACACAGGGCACAAATCCATCCTTTGCCTGAGCTGACACGAGAACTTGAAGGTCCTTTCAGTTTCTCATACAAATGCAATAATCACAGGCTGTAGTACAATCCAGGGTGCACATGTGACCAAGAAGCCTGCCTCATGGATGCTCTACTTGTAGGGCTTCAGTTCACTCTCTCTGGCCCAGCAGGTTTCTCTATCTGTGCACAAGATCAAAGCTTTTAGGAAGAGAGCAAAAGAGACCAATATTAGGAACCTCTGTAACCTGGTAAAACACGTGCTTATTGATAAGTTAAGAGATGAAGAGAGATGAAGAGTCAAAGAAGAATGAAGATTTTCTGTGCACATTAGTTTACATAGCATAAAGAAAAGAGTTATTGGCTTCTCCCATCAGTGCTGGGGTGCAGTTGGTGTTCCAGCACTGCAATGTATAGACCTCTGTAACTCTATAGTACAATGGAAAACACAGCAATGACAGCAGGGCAGCAAAGTTTCAGGCTACAGCAAGTGAGGACAAACACAAGTGCAGCAAGCTGTGGATACAGGGGGAAGAAAAAAAAAAAAAA
>NW_024884142.1:45983756-46015526 GCF_019232065.1 Centrocercus urophasianus
AAAAAAAAAACCAAAAAAAAAAAAACCAAAAAAAAAAAAAAAAAAAAGCTGCTCACCTTTGAAGGCCCCAGGTAGACAGGAATCTCCAGTGAGATACCCTCACCTCCACTACCAACCCTCAAAT
The DNA here is from genome assembly GCF_019232065.1 of Centrocercus urophasianus. Lineage (NCBI taxonomy): Eukaryota > Metazoa > Chordata > Aves > Galliformes > Phasianidae > Centrocercus > Centrocercus urophasianus. The sequence continues at coordinate 45,983,881 of NW_024884142.1, forward strand.
AAGTGCTGGGAAACATGGATCCTGACTCTATCCCTTCCAATCATACAGGTGCATTCCACACAGCCGAGCTCCTCTAGGTTGGCCCTACCTTCCCACCAGGTGCTCAATCACTGCTTCAAGCATGACTTGCATTTCCACTACAGCCTCACTGCCAGTTTCCCATGCAGATTCAGACTGCACCCAAGCTTGCAACTCTGTTCCAGGAAAATACTCTAACAGCTCTAATGGTTTAATAAGAGGGGTTACTTCCTTCACTCCTCTGATTTTTGCATGATTGTGCCTTGTAAATACCATAGTTAGCAACAGGAAAAAAAACAGTTTTCAAATTCTGCTGAATTTCATGCAAAACAGACTTTCATCAAAGAATTCAAACAGATAATGCAAAAGAATTCTAGCTATCTTGACACTTTAAAGTTGAACGCAAGTGTCACTCCTGGGTCTTAACCTCACTGTTAGATTACAAAAAATGAAGGTTTAAAATGGGGACATAAAACACATGAAAAAGCAGGGTTTTTTTCCTAAAGGAGATATCTTTAATTAATTAGTTTACCACTTAAAATCCAAAATGTATCTCACCTTATAATAAGCAGATTGATGAAAAAAATATACAAGCAATGATACAGAGGTTTGAGGAAAAGCAGGGGCTGAGAAAATAAGGTAGGAAAAAAGTGACAATGGGATTCTGCAAGTGAGTCTATTTTTGGCTAGAAATTACGTTGATAGGGTGCATGAGAGAGAGCCCCTTTCCAATGCAGTTGTTGAAAATCAGTGCTAAGCTTAGCGTGCTTAACTGAAGCTAAAAGCTTCTGAAAAAGATTTAAGTTTCCAGGGCTGTTACAGTCAAAAAGATTAGCACAATAGAAAGGCAATACAAGAGTAAAATGGCAAAAGTACAAATAGGAAGTGAATACTCACTCATCTCTAAGGATCTAAGCTCATGAAGAAAAACTCCACAAAGAAGGGAACTCCAACCAGATACCTTTCCCTAGGGGCAGTCAGCCCTTAAATGGAGTCTAAAAGAGGTGCAGCCAGGTTCCACCGCTTCCAGTCATACAGCTGAATTGCCTTCAGCTGTGCTCTCAGGGCTGATCCAGTCATTTCCTCAGGTGGAAATTAGTGGTTCAGGCTGTGTGACTCAACAGTTCCCATAGACAGGCTTAAATTTGTACTTAAAAAAATCTCATATAATTTCAGTAGTAGGATAGTAAATGATTCAGCATTTAATCCTACAGGTTTCAAGCAAAGTTTGTAAAAAGTGAGGTTGTAGAATCCAGATTCCTAACTTCAAAAGGCTAAGCATACTGTTGGTTTCACCTTTCCAAGTATTTCAGGACTAAATAACAGTTTCTGTTCCACACAGCTGTAAAGAAAATAGCGCTCTATAATTATTTTTAAATCTTATCTTCAGCAATAGATATAATAGGTAATTTGCATGAACATGTGCACGCATGATACGTACTTTGCTAGTGAGATGTCCCATGCCATGTATTGGATGCAGTGATAACAATTCTAGTAATATTGAACTAAATTTAGTAAAATTAACTCACAGGAAAAAAAAAATATAAAGAAGATCCTACATTGCAATCCATTATTCTGTTCACTAGTATATCAAAGGAAGGCGCACTTACAACACTTAAAACTATACTAGTTATTTTTCTTCCGATATATAGGATTGATATATATGAATAGTTAGGCTACAGATAGAAAACAGTTCAGCTAACACAGTTTCATCTTGAAAGTTGTTCTCTTGGTACAGAAAATGCTGAGATTACTTTAACCCACAGATACACAAAAATAGCACATATCTGAAAACAAACAAACAACAAAAAAAGAATAACCCAACACAGTAAGAGGTAAGAAAATCTTAGTAACAGTAAAATTTCTCTCTACTATTAAATCCCTTTTGTCATCAAGGGCAACAGAACTTCACTTTGTGAGTGGTGCTCATGGTTGGGTAAGAAGCTATTTCCTGCAGGATTTCTTTTTGAAAGCTTGAACTTTCCCTGCGGGAAATTTTTGTACAGGCAGTAAATGCTTTTCTGGCCATTGTACACTGGCTTGCCAAATTCTTCCTTCTTTCTAACTAACCAAGATAAAAAGGTGTGCGTGGTATTTTGAGAAATACAGTTACAGACCTTTTTCTCCCTCTACAGTGTTTGTTAGGAATTTTTCACCTTTATTTTGATCATCTACAGACAGCTGCAGTTAGGATATAGACTGGGCAAGAGAACTGTCTATTAGACTGTATCAGTGAACCATTTGTAAGTTCTAGAATAAATATCTTCTGGAGATTAAACCCAGCATAACATTCTGCATGGTTGTTAGAAGACCATGTGTATCTGTGGAGAAAAAGAAGTTTTACTCCTCTCAGTGGTCGCTATCTCAGCTGCATCTCATACACATAATGGTAAAGAAACAGAGACCACTAAGATGATATGTTCTGTCAAGGAGATGTTGTCATTGTGCAAAGCAAGCCAGTGCTCAAAGAAAGCCATATAGCATTAGTTCGAGAACTTTGGTATGATATAGTCTAGAACTAGTTTATAAAATGAGAAAGAAAATAAGTGTTTGTCTCTGAACCCAGTTGCACAAGCTATTCATTCTGAGACAAACTTCAGGTTCATGGCTCGTCTGCTTTATTGGCATCTTCACCTTCTTCCTACACGAAGACCAGTCTTTCCAGTTCTGATAGTCATGGTGATTATTACACCTCTGAAAACTGGGATCTAGCTGGGGAGAAGTGAGAGTAGATCTGAGAAGCTTGTGACCTCTCTGGAAGCATCTTGGAGTACACAGTGCAGACCCAAGCTAGGCATCACATCACATCATTCTCTGCACTAGGCATCCTCTTCTGAACTTTCCTCTAGCCCTCTGCCTGTCAAGCACCAGTCAGAGATCAACAGTTGAGCATTAGAACCCAAATGTTTGTTGTATGTATGTTATCAGGTATTTCCAGATGTAGCACAGAACATTCCCACTATTTTGCATTAATTAAAGCTCTTGCTTAATGAGCACTTATTTGCAATTCTGGAAATGTCTTTACTTTTCATTATAAAATGCAACGTAGTAAGAAATAAGCATGTGCACTTTTGACACATTTCATCTTAGGAAATCAGAGTGCTTCACAAATACTAATTAATCTAACACCCCATTTATTTACCAGAAGCTGTTAAGTGTTCTCGAGCCATAAATGGTGTTGTGCTGCCAGTACAGTTTGTGTTGGTGATCTCAGTCGGTGTGCCTGGGATTAATCATTCTGTTCTGAACAAGCCACAGAAGATAATTTTTCCTAATATATATGTTTGATAAAGATGACATAAATTAATATTGTTAATTATTTTAAGTGGCTTTAGACCTCCTAAGTGCAAAAAGCTTCCCCGTAGATTGTAGTTGTTTTTTTTTTTTTTTTTCCAGTAATGACACTGCATTAAAGAAATTGTGAATGCAAATATATTTTTCACTGTACTAGACATCTTACATCTTAACACTGAAAGAAGTCTTGAAAGTTTCAAAGGAGTTACTGTAGAATTAAGCACTCAGAATTTTTCCCAGATTAGCCTCATGTCAGTGAGTTTAACAGCCTAATCCAACAGTCGCTGCTTTTGAGGACATTCTTTAGACATCCTTGATCAGGGTGGTATCTGATACAGTATATTCTCTTTTCAGCAAACCAGTTGTTAACATATGCGTAAACCTTAAAAGCACATTTGAAGACAGACTTGTTGGGTACAGTTTAGGGTTTCAACATGTGCTAATTTGATAAACTCTATTACTTCAAAGTATTTAAAACATTTTATTAGGAATCCTGAAAGTAGAATGGTTCTGTTCATTTGAGGAATGACAACCACAAATTAAGAAAAAAAGAATATTGAAGCTTTTTATAGACATGTGGTATGAGGGCTAAAAAAATTGTATGTGATGGATAGAGAATAACCTTTAATCTACACCATAGAAGAAGCCTTTCCCTCCTCTGATACATTGGGAGTTTCAGGACAAAGAATGGAGATATCTATGAGAAGTAAGACGCAAATAAGAGTTCCAGATGAAAATCTTGTTTCAGAAAAATTCCTGTGCAGACTGCCTTCTACTCCTGAAGGTATCCAGGATATTGAGGCTTCCAGTCTTTCTGGCAGACTTGCAATTCTGTACTAATGCTCTGGAGCATCCCAGCTCTGTGCTGTGCGATTTCTCCAATCCTGTAGAGACTGAGTTCCATCATGTGATGTCCCACTTCCTCAGCAGTGGAGGGGATGTACCCATCTGCTTTCCTGCCTGATCAGAGCACTTCTTGGGTGGTGGACAGTGAGGAACCTCTAACTGAGGATGTACTGAACAAAATACATTCAGTTCTTGAAAGTATGAAGCAAATGCTAAGTTGCTGGCATGTGGATAGAGGTGGCATCAACTCTCATGGAAGAGAGGTGTTCTAAATTATTTAAAAACAAGCGAACAAATAAATGCATGCTTTGCTTTATACTGAATTAAGGATTTCAAGTCCTAGTTAAATCCCACACATTGGAGAAATGAGAATTTTGATTCTTCTTAGGACTCAGTAGTATTTGGTGAATAGGCAATTCCATGTTTGGCATATGACATTTTCTGATAATAATTTGGAGTGTGTAATAGTTCTGCATATGTTATAAGAAGCATAATGTTGGGTGTATGTGTGTTACTCCTAGATGTCTAAATACTTTTTTAGATCTATTTCTAAGTGTCTGAAGTAGTAAGTCAAATTCAACTTCGTGTCACAGAAACTAAAGTTAAAATATCAACAAAACTGATAGAATAAGTTGGAAACCACCTGTTGGAAATTTGGGGCATACAAAGATAATTCTTTGCTGAAGGATCTGAAACCATTTTATAAAAACACTCTGATGTGACCTCGAAACTCCATTTCCCATCGAGATTGCAATCTTGATTCTCAGCTGGTATAAACTGTCAGAGCTGCATTGAAGCCAATTTCTGACAGCTTCTGATCTGGCTCAAAGATATCATCTACTGCTATCTACACCAGTATCATCGAGTATCATCTGTACTGGCTTCAGGACCAAATGCACATGCCTGCGTGTAGCTTTGTATCTTACAAAGACTCAGAACTGGGCTGACATAGAATAAACATTAAAAATAAGATATGCTGAGAACTGAAAAGTTCTTTATCCATGATAATGTGCTGCTTACTCCCTAGTTTCTGATATTATTTATTTAAAAGATGCTTTTCTTTAAACAGGCTGATAGCCATATTAGCTGCATTTATAGACTATTTCCAGTGCAGTACAAAAGCCTCTGTCCTGCTACAGAATGCATATATTGTAGAAATACATCTAATGTGTATTACAGCCTTGTGTAGAGTGGATAAAATATGTGATACTGTCAGAGAAATAGTGGTCAGATATGCACTGCAATGTTTTTTGCTAAAAAGGCACTATCCTTTTCCTTCTTTTTATACTCAAATAAAAAAAGGGACTTCAGAAATACAAAAATTTTCAACAAACCTGTTGGAATGCAAAGGCAATGTTGGCAACAGGAAGAGTTTTATTCTATGGCCTTTCGTTATGAGTCTTTCAGAGCCTCATAGCTCTCAGATAAGTTTTGACTGGTGTTCTTCTTGCAGAAGGCATGTATGTGTGTGTGTACATTTGCGCACGCCTGTTCTCATGAGGAAGCTGCAGGAGTCTCCTGTCTGTGGATATAAGCTCAGTGATGGCAGCCTGCAGGGATGCAGGTCTGGAGACGTGAAGTGTGATGGTACTGGCCACAGGAACACTGCCCAAGGTGAGAGATTCCGGTAATTTTCCTTGCTGTTATGGGAAATGTTGTATGTAATTCCAGCTTTGGCAGGTTTTTCTACAATTATCTGACTATCAGACACACCTTTTGCTGGAACAAAGCACTGCCCTCCGGCTGTGTTCTGGCAGTCTGTGGCAGTGCTGCTGCCTCTGCCTTTTCAGTAACACCAGTGTCTGCACAGCTTTGCATGGGAACAGAGCAGGGGATTGATCTGGTTTAAGAAAAGCGGTATCCCAACATCCACACCTATTTTTTTTTTTTTTTTTAATCTATATGAGATCTCTGTGCTGGGCCATGAATAGCAGTAGAAATACTTGTGCCAGCACAGGATTCAAGTGCCTTGGGAAAAAAGAGGTGGCAGCTCCTTGGAGTGACTTCTCAAGACACAAAGCCAGGGAGTATTGGTCTCTTTCTTGTGATCATAAACCACAAAGGACATGACTGCAGCCAGAACACTAGGGCTGCCACAGCAATGGCTCCAGGCCCAGGCAGGGTCTTGACATGCTAAATGCAAAGCTAAAGACTTGTCATCGGTATTGACTTGCCTACTTCCTCCCAGTAACAGTGCAAAGAACTTGCCTTCGGTATTTGCACAGGAACATATCTCTAATACCTCTTCCACCATTCAGTACATGTTATTTTCTGGCAAGCATCTTAAAATGGCTGTATCACTACTGCATTAGCAGGTATGCAGCTCAGGATAATATTTGAAAGACCTGTGAGCAGGATAACCTAAAAACTGGGTGAGAGACAGGTCTGTGGTTCTGAGGGTGATCTGACTCTTTTTGACATGAAGATTAGAGAAAGGATTTTCACAAGCTGCGTGGTGTTAAAAATTTGATTCTTAAAATCACCTCTTCTGAGAAATACTGACATCAGAATATGATTAACTGTGCTACTCCTGTTCTATCTTGCTTCAGGAAGTCAACGGCAGTGCCATGGAAGCAGGCAAGTATTATTTTACATATCATGCAGATTTAATTTCAAGATGCATGCTGACAGACTATGTTACTTTCTCTATCATAGTAAAACAAGGTAATTAAGTTTGGAAAATATCAAATATTTTTTTGCTTGATTTTAGAGCTATTGAAAATACTTTTGCAGTCAGAAATCCACCTTATTCTCTTGTGTTGCAAAAGTAGAGAGCTCTACTGGCTTTACAGTTCTGTCCTAGAGTACAAATAGCATAATGCTGGAAATATTATCTATCTTTTAATATAAGGTTAGACCCTGAAGACTGTATTCACTTTTTATTCCAACACAGCTCTCTGCTAAGTCAAAAGAATTTTTCTGAATAGAATTGATTAAACATGTCAGGAATTTGACCTGTATTTGTTTAGTGCGAACAGCATGTTCAGTACTGTCAAGTACGTAATTGTTTCCATTTCAGGCATTTAAAATGCTTTATATTGTTTAGTGCATACAGACTGGCTCAAATAACTCCAGGTTTTTGATGAAAGACTTTTTCAGATTTCCGGTAGGGCATTAAAATAAACATAATTTTAGGATGGGATTTCAAAAACTTTGTGAATAATTGATCTTCTTTATTCTGGTTCTATACTGAAACCCTTTGTAGGATTTTGTTTTTCTAATTGCCAACTTAAATTATAACACAGGAAATATAAGTTTAAATTATGGAAATACTGAACAGCAAATTTTTTTTATTTTATTTTTTTTTTTTTTGTGGGAGTGAAGCTCAGAATTTAAATTATAATCCTCTAATTTCATGCCATACAAAGTTTACTTACCAAAGTTACCCAAATCTGTGCTGCTACTCCAACACAAGAACAGGCTTATTTGGCTCTTGAGAAAAAGACTGTGGTGCTCAGAATTGCAGTGGATGACAGGTGCCAAACTTTCTGGTCCCTGTCTTGTTCTCATCAGTGATCTCTCCAAGTTTCAGTCCTCAAGCTCTGCTTTTCTGCAGAGGTGGGAGTCCACAGAATAGAACCCACTAGAAAGATAGGGACAATGAAGTCCTGAGTATGCAGAAAAGACTGAGCCAGATCTGCTTTGGCCTGTAGATTTTTCAAGATGACCTTCACAGGCTGCTTTCCAACCTAAATTTTTTGATGACTGCATTTTTGTGAACTAACCTTCGTATAGTGTGATTCATTTCAAAAGCCTGAGCAGTTTTTCATGTAGCATCTATTTTACAGTTATTGAATATTCTCAACATTTAAAATAAATTTCAGAGCATTTCTACAACACAGTTCTTCAGACTTGCATTAATTGGGATTTTTTTTTTTACTTTGTATCCAAAAATACTCATAGTTTTTGCTATTCCATTAGAGGAATATGTGATCACTGAAGTTCTAAAATTTACAAATTAACTATTCCAAGTAGCTGCTAAGACTGACATGAAGGAGGAATTCCCCCATATCGGTCATACGACAACTAAATGGTAACAAATATATAGAGGTAACAATATATGATGAATAATCAAAGAAATCAAATTTTTTGCAAAGCAATAATGTATTTAATGAGCCAAATCCAAAGATAATTGATTCTGCTTGAAATCATAGTTTAAAATAGCAACAAAAATATTTGAGCGGGGAAAGCAACTTATCAACCAAACTGTGATACTTCTACCATCATTTTATTTCACAAATAGTTCTATTAATTTGGTACAGCAGACACGATAGTGTCGCAGGTAAGTCATGCAGCCTTGAGGTTTGTAAGTGAAAAACTGAGGCAAAGTTATCTTAAGCAGCAAAATATGTCTTTGTTGGTAGGTTGGAAATAAATACTGTCTGCTCTGAACAGAAACAGAGGAGAGTAAGACATGAAATTTTATTGTGTATCCTGTTTTTAGTCATCTTAGTTTTCTCTCAAAAACTTGCAGTCTTCTGTAGGCTTTGTACAAACAGAAAATAGTCACAGAGCTTTTCTTTCACTTGCTAAAAATTAGTATCAAGCACTTCTACAATACGGTCTAGACAGGAAATTGCTCTGTCCTTCAGCTGAAAATTGATTAGGTAATTCATTGTATCAGTCATCTAAGACACTCTATCCTCTGAAATTTTGTTTTCTGTGGCTCTGATAAAGGTAAGATCTATTGGTCTTCTATTCCAAGTAGGTGAGTCATGTTAGGCAGCACATTTCACAGGTTTTCTTAGGATGGCAATTCTCTGTGGCTAAAACAACTGAAGAAAAACATTAAACTTATCTGATGCTTATCTGTAGGGTGCACAGAATACAGGGCAAAATAAGCTTCGTATGAAGAACTTCTCATACTTCTCTTCCTCTTCAGTTCACAATCAATGGCTTTTGTTCACATCTGAAATGTTTGTACTCCCCCAGGAGAATGCTCGTAGCAGAACCTGAATCTCCCCAAGCTCTTTTCCTTCCATTACTATATATTGATTCTTATTTATATTTGTAAATGACAGCATATGCATTAATTCTCTAGATTGGCTCAGAAAAAATCTTGCTTACATGATAAATCCTCCTTCTGATGCATAAGTGCATCAGAGACCACAATTATCTGACTTTTTGCATTTACAGTCTGTGTGACATATGTGAACCTGAAAAATTGATCTTATGGATTCCAGCCAAAGGAAAAATAAAAAAGGAGAGAATAAAAAAAGTGAAGCAACTTATACCTAATTATGACTGGGAAGAATTCAGAGGATGGGGCAGCATGAATAGGGAATCATGAACAATAAAACTGATTGCAATTATACAACATGGTAAAAAGCAAATAAAAATAAAAATAAATAAATGGGTCAGTCTCTTAAAATTTGTGGAGAAAAGGAAAAAAAATTACTGAACAAAAGATATACCAAAATAATCCATACGAAAAGTTAGTAGAATTTTTAACAGTGGTCCATAAAATATTTTTTTGCATTTTCTCCCTGAGTATGTAGTATTACAAAGTTGATTTGGTCAGAAAGGAATGCTAAAAAAGTCTTCCAAAGAAATAACATGAATGATTAACATATAATTCTAACGTTATAACACCAGGAAGGCTGTTATTTATTAAACAACTTAGGCATATGAAAGGAAACAAATTCATCATATTTCGTCGCCAAAAACAATTAAGAATCTAGGAAAAGCTTACAGTATAAGTAATAAGGGAAATTATGTTTTGTTATGATTTTAAGGGAAAAGCATGACTTGAATGACTTAATATTTGCATTTTATCACTACTAAAATCAACCTTATTTAGATTAGTGGTTTACATTTTTGCTTACCATGGTTGCTCATTTGTCCACACTTCATCTCAGTATATAAAACCAAAGTCTTCTTGTTGTTGTTGTAAATGAAAGTCAGGCTTTTTGTTCTAAGTCACCAAAATACAAGATGTAAAGCAATCAGAAAAAAAGAGAAAAGAGGAGAAGGAGAAAGAAAAAGGAAAAAAAAAACAAAAAAGAAACAGAAAAAGAAAAAGGAAAAAAGAAAAAGGAGAAAAGAAAAAAGAAAAAAGAAAAAAGAAAAAAGAAAAAAGAAAAAAGAAAAAAGAAAAAAGAAAAAGGAAAAAGAAGAAAGAAAAAAAAAGAAAAGTATTGTATTGGGAAAACAACACAACAAACAGTGTGAATAAATAAGACAGTTTAGGAAAAGTTGTCCCTGCTAGAGCATGGGGCTTGGACCAGTTAATGCCTTCCAACCTAACTGATCAGCAATTCTGGGAAAGCACTCTACCTCTACGAAAGGTTTTCCAGTCTTTTCTAAAAATCATTTCTAATGACTAAAGTTACACAATGTCTTTTCACTTTTGAAGCTTCCTACTTTCTTAAAATATTTTGTATATATATTTAAGTTCTTGATAGATAGATGTATGATCTGGAAAGGTAACAGTGCTGATACGGCTGTGGTTAGAAAGCACATGCACACAAAGTTCTCCATTGAGACATATTTTCATTTGTTTGCAACAATCAAAGGTAAGAAAATAGTTGTCCACTTTAGGTGTTCGCAGAGGAAGTAGTGTTCTCATATTCAGGAAAAGAAAGGAAAAGATATTTTCTCATCCTTCCTTCATCTTGGTCAACCCTTTCTCACTAATCCATAGAGATGACTTGTGAATGAAGAGATGACTTGTGAACGATAGCCCTGTTTTGGTGCTGAAGCGCATGCTAGCACTGATTATATAGAACAACTTGACAGAGAAAATATTGACTTGATTTTCCTAATTCTGGATAAAGCAAAAATCTTTTTTATTTTTTCAATAGAGTTGAATTGAAATTGTACATAATTGAGGACCTGAACAGATCAAACAATGTCTTTGAGAGGCCTTGCATCAGAGAACAAACTTTTCAGTAGCTACCCCCCTTTTTTTTTTTTTTTTTTTTTTTTTAATTTTAATAGCAAAGTGTATACTGGAAAGTGAAGCAGTTATGATCCTTTCTCCTCTTAGTTCAGTTTAGTTCACTCTTGTTAAAGGAGTATCACAGCCAAAACATCTTCTTAGCAGGTAAGAAAGTAGTATTCAAAAAATTTAAGCCATGTCCCAACAAACAAAACAGAAGGTAATGTGAAAAGTGGCAAATGAAGCATAGTAGCTCAAACATAGACCATCAATAAATGTGTTAGGGAATACTTGCTAAACCTATAAATGCTAACAGCAAACTCTTCCTTGAAGCAATTAGGGTTTGAGGGAGTCACCCTTGGAGTCATTTGGGGCAATTGACATATAAATGAGAAGTTAAGATAGAGCACGAAAAAAGGAATTATTTTTATTTTTATTTTTATTTTTATTTTTATTTTTATTTTTATTTTTTTACACTGGCAGGTCTTAGGAAATTCACACTCCAGAAGTCTACTTTACAAGGACAAATCAGGAGATTCGTTTTAAACTGAAATGTCTGTGGAGGAGGTTACAGAACAAATTTACAAAATGAACAGTAGCAAACTGCCAGGACCATATGGTATTTACCCAGGATATCTGAGGGAAATTGAGGATGAAATAGCTGAATTACTGTCTGTGGTATAGAGCCTCTACCTGCAAACTGCCTTTGTACTAAACGTGGAAGGTGGTGATTGCAACAATAACTTCTAAAAAGCGTCTCAGTTAGAGATTCTGGCATTATAGACCAACAATTTTGATTTCTGTGAAGCAACAGACAATGCAGAAAAAAATAACCCTAACTTCACATGCACCGTGAGGAACTCTGTACTAAGTGCTACCACTCATTTAAAAAAAAAGGTGTTGGAAATGTAGTACACAACTCTATGAAAAAGGCTGTGTTGTACTGAGTGACAGTGAAAGAATGAACTACAAAACACTACAATTTTGGAATATTATACTTACTTTTCAGTATACGGGCCCCTTCTCAAAACCATGTGTTTGTCTGATTTCTTTGCTGATTTGTTTTTGTTGGTGGTGGATTTTTGTTGTTTTCCTCTAGTTATTCTGCTAAACATATGACCTTCATTTTTGAGCTACATACTTTGATATTTTTGAACCAGCACAGCAAGAAAAATGCTACCAGAAAGATCAGGAAATTATTACTGCAGGACTAGAGAGCATAGCAGTGTGTCAAGCTACATCCCCTTCTTAAATTCTGTTACATTTCTGGCCTTTCTTCATATCTCTCATCCCAGAAGTCAAGGGGAAGAGCTGGAAAATATTCCAAGATGAAGAATAGCAGTCACTAAAGGGATGAAATAGCATCCATAAGAAGAACAACTAGATTGTTTAGAACTGTTCAGCCAGGAAAAGGCAGCTTAATTTTGTACAACTATCAGGGTCTGTAGAAGGTGAACAGTCAAATGACTTTTCCCCTGTAATGACAGTGAGAGAGCAAATGATACTTTCTGGGGACAGGTTGAAAATAAAGTTATTTATACTGTGGATCTTTCCCACAAGATATTTTGATTTTAAAATTGTTCAAAGATCTTTTGGACAAATGAGCAGAGGAAAAATCAACTAGATTTCATAAAATAATAATTCACATTCAGGAAATTGATGAGCCACTGGTGATTGAAAAGGTACTATGGAGAAGTAGTGGCATATTCTGTCTTGGCATTTATACCATTAACAGGAAACCTGCTATGGGTCAGTGTCAAAGAGGTGTTACGATCCCACATGGACTTTTGATCCTATCTAGTAAGCTATTGTCATAGTTCTTCATTTACATATTGAGATACCCCATACTAGGTTAGTTTCTGAAGTCCTTTATGCCTTTGGTGCATGGGCAGAATCTCATTCAGAATCTACATTCTGTTTATCTTAGCCATAAGCATGGCTAGATTTTAGGTATGCAAGGAATGTCACAGCTGCTACTAATATTTGTCCTCTTGAGAACATAAGCTACTTCATCAAATTGTGAATAAATGCAAAAGAAAAAAAAAATGTAGGCTAAAATAATAAATTATTGTTCTGTTTTGTATTGATTGAACACAACATTGTGCCTCTGAGGATGTGTGTGAAATTCTGTGCAATAATCTTAATGAGAAGAAAAAGCAAGAATAAAACATTATGAAAAGTCCATAAGGAAAATCTCTACCCATGAGTCTTTAGAGTAAGAGTGAAAAATAAATAGAGTAAGAAGATTATATCCTTTCTGTATCAGGATTTTTTTCACCATACAATAAAATCAGATTTCCTCTCAGACTTAGAAACTGTAAATATTATGCATTTATAAATTCCACCAGGGAGGGTATTTATCAGTGTAACAGTTGCCAAATTGAAGCTGATTTTTCTTTATTTAAAAAGAGGTCCATATGTGGCTGTTTTCCATATAGTTCTTGATGAAGGTAGTAGGAAAAAAAATGTTCCTGGGCAGTTTTCACTTCACCCAATGATGAGTATTGACTTTCATGACAACCCTTTGTTTATAAAGGTAAAAATGGATGTAAAGTATTACCTTCTGCTTGTTCATTGAGACCTTACAAGAACCAATTTCACTCTTTTTGGTTTTCCAAAGCAATATTTAAAAAAAATCACCCCAACATTTACAACATCATTTGCAGCCCCAAATTGCTGTGGAACAAATAACTGGAATCTGACCTCAGTTTTTCTCCTTGGACAAAATTCCTATCAAAAAACTGCATGAACTGGTAGTTAGGAACCTATTCAGACAATTTCAAATACGTGCCACTGTAGGAAGAATGGGTAGAAATTTGGGGCAGGATATAGAAAGATGGGACTTTTTATTTTCTTCAATGTGAGGAAAATGACTTGCTTAGCTCTCTCTCTTTTTAATTTTCCTCCTTTTTTTTTTTTTTTTTTTTTTTTTTTTGCTAGTTTTATATTTATTCTAGCAGAAGTATATTGCCAACAATATACATACCTCTTTATTTGTACTGCAAAAATTCCTGATAGCTATCAGGATGCAGCAACTTTTTTAATACAAAAATTGATGTTGGTTTGTATGGACCTCACTAATTCAGGGAGACTTCTCCATAAGACACTAACTGGTGACCACATTATAAACCACTATAAAATCAAATTGGAAAGTTTTGAGTCTTTCACTGAGGTCTGAGCATAACTGATAACAATATACACCAGTGTGGCAAGGGGGAAGAAAGTTTTCTTTTGTTTGCTGAACTCCACTTCTTCATTTTGATGGCAATAAATAGGTAGGCTTCTCTTCTGTGCTGAGTTCTTCCAGTTGGTTGGTAGATATACTGAATTCTGTCCTCTTTCTGAAGATTCTCCTAAACTGAACTGATTTTTTCTCCCCAACATGATCTCCCTATTCAGCAGACTAATTGAAGAAAGGTAAATAATAGGAAAGCTCCCTTTTGATGGAAAAGTACCTCTGTGAAGAAAGAGGTGAAGCTAGCAAAGACAAATTCAGTTTACTTTTTTCATTTTACTTCCAACTAATGTCTGTGTAGTAAAGACAGTATTTCTAGATCTAACACAAGAGTATTTAATTTCACAGTGTTATTAGTTTGATTCATTTCATGAGAACAATCTTCTAAAGTTGCTTTTAAAAAATGAAAAATTCTACGAAAGACACACAGTTCTGGCAACAGGCTAATAGGGAACAGCCTGCTACAGCCTGAAGTATGCGAGCCCTCACTTGCCAGTCTAACAGTCATTCCCTGTTGGTACGATTGGATTATTTCATTGGATTGTTTCCCAGATGGACATTAATGTGTTTATAGGGCACATTCAGTTAAAGGGTCAACGTTTATTAAAACTGCAGATATTGCATTTGCTCTGAACATGTAATTAAAACAGCAGATTGTTCTCTGTTTTACCTTTCATACAGTAGGCTATATCATGAAACAGCTCTGGATAATTTTACCACCTGCTTTGACAAGAGCTTTTAAGTAGAATACATTATAGGCTTCTTATATGAAATGAAATAGTATTTTTCCATCAAGCTAAGTTTTTATGAGTATGATGATATGCTCTATCAAGGAAATTCCATATTCCCTGTGAGACTTCTGTCTTAGTTTATGAACCTGTTGTTCCTCCATCCACAGTTCTCTGTACATGCTACTGAATTTGTGCATGTGAGATTTTTGGTGAAGTAAACATGATTTAGATCTATAATTTCTCAGTGGATGATACTGTGAATAGCCATTCTTGCATATGAGTAAGATACTGATCATATTGTTATTTAATCATAGTTTTTAATGTGGCCAATATTAGCAATACTCATTGTCTTACAATTGCCTGTCCCAGAAATATAAATTGTGTATATTATGAGAAAGATACAAAATTATTTTTCCTACCTATCTTGTCTCATCCAATTCCACTCTGCATTTTTCATTATGTATTTTTATATATAACATTATATATTGTTTCAGTTCAACGGTGAATGAAATTATGGTTCTTACATATAATATATTATGCATCATGTATTAGATGAAGCAATCTTTTTTATCAGTGTTTTTAATAACATTGAGCAGTAAAATACAATGGTCTCAAGCATTAATATGCTTTGTTCTCTGCTTCAAGGGCACTATTTCTACCATACAGTCAGTATCCATTGGCTTTGTTTCCTTCATTCTATATTGAGAATAAAGTGTCAGAGCCTTTCCCCAGGTTCAAACAAAAAGAAATCAGCAGACTTGAAAGATTAAGGCAGAAATACTTCTCGGTTTTCAAAGCAACCTCTTAAGAACGTCGTTAAGAAGCTAGATCTCCTGTAAGCCTCTTCCAATTGTACTGGCTTAGCACTATTCCAGAAGCTTACCATGTTCAATTACCCTAAAAGAATTCTAATCAGGCCTTAGGCTAAAATGCTGCATTGACAGTAGTTCTGGACACTTAGTGAGATGTTCTTTTTACTTCAACCAATGGCCACATCACTGAAAATAGAAGTCCTTCTTTTATTCTGAGGTGAACAAAAAATTTAGGCCTGCAAGTAATTCTTAGTAGTCTTGAATCATATAAGATGGTTTTAACATCTTTATCAATAGATGATGGATCGTGCACCCTCAGCAAGTATGCTGATGGCACCAAGCTGAACGGTGCAGTTAATACAGCAGAAAGAAGGGATGCCATCCAGAAGGACATTGATAAACTCAAAGGGTGGGTCCATGTAAACCTAATGAGGTCCATCAAAGCAAAGTATAAAGTTTTGTACTTGGGCAGGTATCCCGGTATGTATACAGACTGGGGAAGAACTCCTTGAGACTAGCCCTGCCAAGGAGGACTTAGAGATCATGATAAATGAAGAACTTAACATGACCTAGCAGTGTGCTCTTGCAACCCAGAAGGCCAATGTACCCTGGGTTGCACCAGAAGAGAAGTGGTCAGCAGAGCAAGGGAGGAGATTGTTTCTCTGTACTCTGCTCTTGTGAGGCCTCATCTGAACTATTGCATCCAGGTCTGGAGACCCCAACTCAGGAAAGACGTTGACCTTTTAGAGGGGGTCCATACAGTTGCCACGAAGATCATCAGAGGGCTGGAGTACCTCTCCTATGAAGACAGCCTGAAGTAACTGGGCTCATTCAGCCTGGAGAAGAGAAGGCTACATGGAGACCTCATTATGTCCTTCTGATATTTAAAGAGAGATTATATAAAGGTTTTACATGAGTAGATAGTGATAGAACAAGGGGAAATTCTTTTAGGCTAAAGGAGGGAAGATTTAGATTACATGTCAGGGAGAAGTTTTTGTCTGAGGGGGTGGTAAGGTGCTGGAACAGGCTGCCCAAGGAGGTAGTGGGTGCCTCATTTTTGGAAATGTACAAGGCTGGGGTGGGCTGGGGTCTCCGGGCAGTATGATCTAGTACTCAATCTAGTGGCTGGTAATCCTGCCTGCAGCAGGGGTTTGGAAATTCATGATATCCTTGAGGTCTCTTCCAACCCAAGTCATTCTACAAGGTCTACAATGTGAGCCTGAATCAACAAAATTCTAGTATGATGCTTTGCACTAAACTTTTATTTAAGAAATTTGCTTCAGAGCTGATTATATTGATCATCCTAGAAGTATAGGAATTCTTAAGGATTTCTCAGACATCCCAGACCCTAGAGGTAAGAGAAAGAGCCCGGGCAAGAGGAAGGATCTGCTCAGAGTGTCTAGCCAAAACCAATGCACGCAGACCCACAGACCCCAATGGGATGCACTTGTGTGTGCTGAGAGCTGGCAGAAATGACCGTTGAAGTGCTCTTTTTCATCTTTGAAAGGTCTTGGTGAACAAAAGAGTTGCCTGAAGAGTGGAGGATAGACAATGTCACCCCAGTCCTCAAAAAGGACAAGAAGGAGGGTCCAGGAAACTACAGGCCCGTCACCCTCACCTCCATCCCTGGAAAGGCAATGGAACAATTTGTTCTGGATACACACTCCAAGCAACTGGGAAAGAAGGTTACTGGGAGTAGTCAACATGGATTAGCCAAGGGGAAATCATGCTCAACCAACCTGGTAGCCTTTTATGGTGTCATCACTGCCTGGGTATATGAAGGGAGAGCAGCAGATGTTGCATATCTTGACTTCAGCAAGGCACTGGACACCATCTCCCCCATCATCCTTGTTATGAAAACTAAAACGTGTGGGATAGATGAGATGGTGAGGTGGATTGAGAATTGGCTGACTGGCAGAGCTCAGAGAGTTGTCATCAGTGGCAGAGTCTGACTGGAGGTCTGTAACTAGCAGTGTTCCACAAGAGTTGGTGCTGGGACTGTTCTTGTTCAATGTCTTTATCAGCAACATGGATGAAAGGATAGAGTCCACTCTCAGTAAGTTAGCTGATGATACAGAGCTGGGAGGCTGAATACTATGGGCTGACATATTGGAAGGTTGTGCTGCCTTGCTATGAGATCTGGACAGACTGGAGAGTTGGGCAGGGAGGAAATTGATGAGGTTCAACAAGAACAAGTCTTGTACCCAGGAAGGAATTACCACATGCATCAGTACAGATTGGGGGATTACCTGCTGGAGAGGAGCTCTGCAAAGGAAGACCTGGGTGTTCTTGGGGACAACAGGTTGGCCATGAGCCTTTGTGGCCAGGAAGGCCAATTGTATCCTAAGGCACATTACAACAAGCGTGGCTAGCAGGTCAAGGGAGGTTATCCTCCCCCTCTACTCTGCCCTGGTGAAGACAAATTTAGTTCTGGGCTCCTCAGTTCAAAAAACTCAGTGCTCTCATAAAAGGAGTCCAGAGGAGGCCAGAAAGATGATAAAGAGCCCGGAGCACCTCCTGTGTAAGGAAAGACTGAGTAACATGGATCTGTTCAACCTGGGGAAAAGACTGAGGAGGGATCTGATTAATGTTCATAAATTTCTAATGGGGGGATGGGAGGCAAATGGATGAGGTCAGGTTCTTCTTGGTGGTTGGTAGTAACAGGACAAGGAGTAATGGCCTAAAGAATGAACATAGAAAGTTCCATGCAAACACTCAGAAGGACTTGTTTATGGTCAGAGTGATGGAGCTTGGGAACAGATTGCCCAGGGGGGTTGTGGAGATTTTCTATCGAGATATGCAAGACCCGTATGGTTGCCAACCTGTGTGAACTATTGTAAGGCACCTGCTTTAGCAGAGGGGTTGGACTCAGTGATCTCTTGAGTTTCCTTCTAACCCCTGCAATTCTGTGATTCTATGTGATTCAGCGATTCTGATCCAAGTTCTTCACTTGCTGAGGTTTGTGGCCTTGACAGCTCTCAACATTCTTGCCATTTTTCTCTTCTCATCCTGCGTAATGATGCTTCAGGGCTTAGAAAATAGTTGTGCAGTAGTCATGACTCCAACGATGCATGTGATGTTGAACTGGAGCCCTCTATGTGGTCAAGTCATGGGAATATTAGTAATTTTTTTTTTTTTTTTCATTTCTGTGATAAATTTTGAGAGTATAAGAAAGCATGATATTTAAATGATTTGGATTGAAATTTTAGATTCTGATTATCTCACGTGCCTCACTCACGTAACTGTGAAATGCAAGCACTGGTTTAATTTACCTTCAATAACTCAAGCAGATACATTTTATTTTGTAGCAATTTATTCTGTTTCTTTTTATTACTTCTTTTCCTACAGGGTGAAAGCCAGGGCCACAATGACAAGATATGTGATTAATGTGATTTGAAAGATAATGGGAGTATTCACTTCTCTGCTATTATCTGTTCAACAGACCATCTGCGGTAACCAGACTCCAAGATTATTTTTCTGTTTGTAGTTTATCATGTAAAAGCAGCATATTATACAGCAGTGCTCAACTAGATTTGAAAGGTAAACTTACCTTATGTTTCCCTTGCCCTGGAAGACGCAGTAAGTTAAGAGCAGTCGTGAAGGACTGGGAATTTTTTTTTTTTTTTTTTTTTTGAAAGCTGTTGAAAACACATGGGATGAGTTGTTTGCAATGTTCAAGCAAGAAAGGCAGCATGAGTTTAGAGTGAGATGACATTCAAGAACATTCAGGGAACAGACATCTCACTGGCTCACTTGCTGGAAAACAAAATTTTCTGGAGAGTGTGGAATTTGCTGCAATGCAATCTGACTTACAGGATTGAGGGTGATTTTGAAGGATAGGGCCAGCCCTATGATTATACCTGGGACAGAGGAGGTATTTGTTTGTAAATCTATTACTCTGCTGCTTTGTTAGTTTGTTTATTTTTCTGTGCTCCAGTAAGATAGCTTTTGGAAATCAATGCTCCAGAAGTTCTGTGAACACTCACAGAAAGTTTGACCTACTTTCAAAATTTGACCCAATTCATGTTCCCATCACACCGTTCTTAATAAAACTTTCTCCTGAAGTGCAATTAGCAAGTCTGAGTGGATAAGATTAGCACTGCCTAATAAAACTGATAACTTAATGCCTGCTCAGTGTTCCTACCTGATGCCTCAGCTGGCAGAACATTCCTCTCTGTAGCCATCACTCCTCCTATTAGTTACCAGCTGATTAAGTCTGAGGAAAATCCTTGCACCCTCTGGATTGGGTGCTAACCATGCCCCCTGCAAGCAGGTGTGGAAGCAGATATTTCTGTTGATGGGAGGGTTATGCCTTTGCAACTGTGCAGATCATCATAAGTGGTGGCAGCAGAGATGCAAGCTACAGATGGCAACAAGGGGTTGCATCTGTCTGCATAAGGCTTAGTATCCCTGAAGCAGCTGCGCTGGGAATTTGGTAGATGTAGCATGGCTTATGTGTGCTGAGTGCTCTCTTTTAATCCTTCTGCCTTCACCTTATCTATGCTCATTATGTTATTATCACAAATTATGAGTACTGCTAAAGTACTAACAATATGGCAACCTGTTGGTATATCCACTTGTCCTGTGGTCTCTGTGTTCCTGGCATAAAGTAGACTACACTCTGCATTCTTTTCTAATGCTTTTCTTGTCATTGCTGTTTTGTTTTTGTTTTGTTTTCCAATCTGAATTTTAATAATTCTATGCCCGTATTTAACAAATTATGCCCAGTTCCTTGTGTAAATAGCATTTTAAATTATAATCTGTGACATAAGTTTAAACTATTGAAAGTGGACCCTTTTGAATCTATCACTGAAATCAGAAGATTAGTTTAAAAGGTAATCTTGATAGTTTACTTTAATTTGAGTTATTATTTAAATTATGATCAGTTCTGCACAAAGATAAATTATAGCTATATTTACATCTTTCATTCTCTTTTCTACAGCACTCTTCATGTTCCTTTTTTTTTTTTTTTTTTTTTTCCCTTCCTTTTTCTGGTCACTTTCAGATTGTTCCTTAAGATCCTTGTCCCATCCTCTTTCCCATCCCATAAAAAATTACTTATTTGATCAGCTATTAAGAAATCTTTTATCTCTTAACAGTCAATGTGCCATCATTAGTGCTTTAGTGTTAGCGAAAGAAGTGTACAGTAAAACTTCTGATCTTGGAGCAAATCTTCCCTGAGGCATCCATGAAGTATTTGGATTAGTAGTCACATTATGTCCAAAAGCAGTCTGATCTTCCAGCTCAATATTACATATTCTCTGAAGGAAACTGAGTATTGCTTCAGTACTCTTCTTATTCTGAAGGAACAGACAAGCTAATTAAGTCTCTCCTGAAGAAGTTCATGAGGATATTTTATGTATATCTTGTTGCACCTGAAGAGCAATAGAGGTAGAATCATCTCAGGGTCATCTCAGCGTTACCTTTATCCAGTTTAAGCTTGGCTGGCATTTGCTAGCAGGTACCTGACCAGATCATAACTATTCCCAAACTGGGAATTCTGTAGGAATATCAGTTGCAGTTCTAGCTCAATGAGCAAAAGACCCTTAATGGTGTTAATTGAAAGAGGACTTTTCCAATTTTAAGATCTTTTTGCACTGGCTTTGAGACTGCAAGGTAATAACCGTTTAGGCCTAGTGTGTTTCTACATCAGTGCTGTAGAAGAGGTCAGGAAGAGGAACAATAAAGGATGCACAGAGAAATGGAATTTACTTATAATAATTTATTTTAAATTTATTCACATTCGTTTGGAAAACATAAAACATTAAATTTAATCATAGCAATAATTCCAGAAAATTGAGAAAATGTTATAAAGTTATTTTAAATGTTTTGAATTCAAGAGAGGTAATTAAACCCGTTTTTTAATTAAAACTGTTCACACACAATATATCAGCTTGTTTCAGTGGGAGAAACTTGGTTTGTGCAAAACTGTGGGAAGTGCTTGCAGGCAATGTTATTCTGACATTATCTGTATTTTCTCCTTTCCCTTCCTCTTCGCTCCTTCAGAACTTTTTTCTTTCTATGACCTTTCATTTCCATTTTACTTGCTCATAATTCCTCACTTTTAGCTAGTATCAAGTCCTTCACGTTCTTTTTTCTCCTTCTCTGTCCTTTTGCCTTTCATTTGCACTTGCTCCATTCTCAGCTTCTTTCCCATGTGCCTTCTTCCTTTCTCATCACATACTCCTTTCCTATGTATATGATTACATGGCTAGTCCATTTCCTCTAACCTCTTCGTATTTCCATCTTAAAAGACGAAATAAAAGTTAAATGTGAGATGCAGCTTTCTTTTAAATATTTATACTGTATAATGGCTTTCTCGCTATGTTAGATATCTTTATATTATCCCAATACATACTGGCAGAGAAAGTAAGCTTGAATTTAAAAAAATGTAAAAGAAACTTCAATTTCCAGAACTGCTTTCTGGAAAACAGCTACTAGGTCTTAAAATTTTATTTTTCCAAAAATTTAAAACTTTATTTAATGAAACATTGACAGGACACCAGACTTGTTTTATTTTTGCACAATCATATTTTCAGAGAAAACAGTTAATGCACAGTGACTTTCTTACACATAGTTCAGAATTCATTTTGTAAGAAAAATGAAGTGAATAATGAAGGATGAAGATTTAATAAAGTAGTGTTAGCCCCAAGAACTTCTTTCAATAACTTTTCTGACATCTCTCTTACCTGTTGATTGCATCAACAAGGAAAATGCTTGTCTCGCTGCTGAAAAAAGAAAAATGATGTAATGAGGCAAAAAATAAAATGACAGCCAAGCTTTGGTATAAAAGTAAATTAAGCACTGTTAATGGACTATAGACATCAGAGCCTTGATCCACTGAGGCCAATGAATATAGTCATACTGAGTCAGTGAGAGCCAGGTTTCTGTGCTAACTTCAAATTCAGACTACAAAAGCTGTCTTAAATAAATATTTCCTCAGCTTGACTGCAGCAAATACCTTAGTTTGTCTACCTTTTAAATCAAGAGTAATCTGATAGGCTTTAATCTGCCTATTGTCAGAACAAGGAATCCAGGGTCTTCCCTACTAACCCTACAAAATGGGAAAAGGATTCTGAGCAATGCTTGTGATACCCTTGCTGAAAGAGAAGAGGATCCGTTACTCAAATCTCTGCTAGCAAAACAAATGAAGCAAGACTGTTAGAAAATGTTTTATTTCAACAAGTAATTTGTTCCTTTGCATGATCACTGCTGTTGATTTTTTTTGTTTCAGAATTAATTTTGATAAAGCACCATAAAATATTACAATGAATAATCCAAGAGTATCCAAATAAGAAATTAATAATATTTTGTCAGTCTATTACTTTTCTAGCTTCAGTGGTTCTAATGATTTGCAGTATAAATTTAGAGACAAAAACACCTGATAGTCATTATACAGATGAATATAGAGACTTCTGTTTTGCAATGCAGAATAATTCCATATTTCCTAGATTCTCTAATTGTATTCTACAGACTGTGTTTTGATGCCTAGTATGTATGGCTGCAAATATTTTTTGTGCATTTGTATAGATTTTGCCTTGGAAAGTTTTCAGAGAGAGGTTTCTAACTAAAAATATGCAATTATGTGTTTTAAAAAATGAATCTCATTGAGTAGGTTTAATATGTGCAAAGTACTATATCTGGGCTTGAACAGTAAATGTCTCTTAGCCTTTGGAAGGCTGGAAGGTTCGTTTATCCTTGTTGACCCCTGAAGGCAATTTCTTCTGAAGATGTCTGGCCATGGCTTGAATGGGAAACACAAACAATTTCTGTGTACCCGCAACAATCTCACAACATTCCTGAGTTCTGGTTGCAAAAAGGAAATCTTGAATTATACTTTGTCTCTTATTCTCGTAGTCTCTGCTAAGTGGCTTCTCAAGGCTATTCACTTGGATGATATTTCTTTCACTTTTGTGCATTTACAGTTACATTTACTTGTTAATCATAGGCCTCGTTGATGTTAACTGAGTATATAAGGGCAATAATACTTACAAATCATGAATCATCCCCTTTCATAGGAAAGAGTGTACCTAAGTGAGAGAACAGTGACAATTTTGATTTGAAAGGGCTGGTGCTAACTTTCTGAAATGGCTGAGAGAAGAAAGTCCAGCTAAAGCTAGTTTTGAATCACAATGGCAAGCTAAGGAATTCCTAAAATTGTCACATGAATAATCTGCATAACCTGTTTCTAAGCTTTCATCAGCAGCAAATGCATTGAGGCAATTCCAAGAATTTTTAGTGTCAGAGACTAAACACATTCAAAAAGAGTAGGAGATGGTAAAAACAGTGAATTATTTGTGGAGAGTTGCTAAGTAAATTAGCTGAAAGAATTCTTATAAGACTCTTTGGACTGCTTCCTGCTCAGAGATTTATGGAGGATAAATACAACAAGTACTGTTCCTGCATGTTTGTTTATCTGTGAAACTTCTCCACACAAAAAATAATGATACCCTTTCATTGACATCATCCCAGCAATAGTATCTTTCTGACTGTGTCAGAGGGGTAATAACAAGCTTTCATCTACTTCACCAAGTACCATATCCTTGACATTCTACATAAAAATGAAAAGCCTCCTTAAAAAAATACAAACAAGTATTTGTTCCACTATAAATGTCAGCATCTACAAATTAAACTGTTGTGGATTTAAGATGAATGCAGAATTTGACCCACTGTACCAAAGAAGTAATCCAAGTTCTAAAAGACTTTCCCAGTTACTTCCTCAGTTTTCTTAACGCTTTCGTAATTATATAATCCATTTGCTTTAATAATGATTTCATTGCTATTCTACACAAGACAAGAGTACATTAGGAGACAAAAAAAAAAAAAAGGAGCAGGGTGACAAAGTTTATGAGAACTCTTCTTTCAAGTTCAATTGCAAGTTATATATCATTTAGCAAATTAGCCTTGAGAGGTCACTGTTGTTCATTCAGGATGAAAGCACTCATGCTAAGATACTGCATAGAAAAATAGTTTAGTTATGTAGTTTCTCCTCTGCTTATTACTCTGTGATGCAGTCTTATGTTAACATGCAAAGGTCTTTTCCTATGATGGAACAGAAAGTTGTATGAAACTGTTCAAAGTAAAAATGTAAACCTTTTCCCTTTCGATGTATTACTTTAATTACATTACATAACAGAGATTTAGTACAATAAAATTATATATATTCATTAAAGTACTCTGATTAGATTGCTTCTTGTCATAATGTTTAATCCCTAAAGTGAAATACATTGAGATGTTGATCTTTTTATTAAGCTGATATCTTTTAAAGCTAAAGATGTAGCAAGTTGTACAGGAACTTAACTGACGATCTGTTTACTGCACTTCATTTACTTCATTGAGCTTTTAATATCACCAGATAAAATAAAAAGATCAAAGAAATTTCCTGCCTATGAGGGAAAGTGAACTGCATATTAACATTTTCATGCTACCAGTGAGAATTCTTGTAACCCAACCAATAGAATAACTGCACTGCAGAGGCATGAATCTTTTGAATTACACTTGCAGAAAAGCTGCAGTCATCAGTTCTAGCTTCTTTTAGAACAAATTCCTTTTTCCACGACTATGAGTTGTTAGAATGCCCCTTTTACTCTGACTGCTCCCATTGGAACTCATGATAAAAGCAGGCTTTCAAAGCTCTTGTAAACTGAGTTCTCTTTTTACTTAGCTAAAAAACAAGAAGTAGAGCTTGCCTTACTTCAAATATGAAATTCACTGATTTGTTCTGTTCACATGTTGAATTGCATTCTGCCAATACTGTGAAATCACATTTTATCAGTTGGCAATGACAGCTCTCTCAAATTCACATATCATATCCTATAAGCTAGATTTGATAGCTTTGAGATGAGCAGCATCTAACTCTATGAGAAATTCTGGTGAAGTTGGTAGAATCTCTTGCAGTAACTTTTTTAGGGCATGCAAATTATTAACAAAAAAATGTTGAATTATTTTATCATTACTTTAATGCTGAACCATCTCAGATGACTTTCTTCCTCCCAACATTTTAAATGTGGGTCATTTTGTACATTTAAGCTATAAAGATTATTCTTTATTTTTTAGAGCCACATATTTATACAAATCAAAGACCTGATCCTGCAAACATTGAAGCATATGCTTAATTTAACTTAGTGATGTAATCTCTTACATATAGATTAATGGGACAAAAGTGTATATAAGATTAGGGCCTTATTTGGCTTTCAGGAAACCTTTTTACCCCTCTCCAAACACTTTGAGTAGCCCTTTTATTGAGCATATAATGCCTGCAAGGCTGCAAAGGAAACCCAAAATAAAAACAGAGATATCTGCACATTTTTCAAAGAAGGATAGTTTTTTCCATTTAATCTTTAAATGGAAGAGAGAAGGAAGAAGAAAAGTCATAGCAGCACCTGTTATACTGCCTGTTAAACCCATCAGCAGAGCAAAATGTGGTATGAACATAGCCATCAGCAGAGTTAACAGGAGAAATACACTTCTTACACACAAAGCAAACAGTGGGGAACTGTAATTGGAATAGTTGCCTCTAGAAATACAAGCATAAACAATTTCTGTGGCTGCAAAAAAGGGCAAAGGATAAGAAAGAAGGGCCTTGGTTAATAGGCACAAATTCACTAGAGTTTGAAGAAATGATGGCAGGTTGTCAGTAACAACTTCCCTAGTCTCTTCACCCCAAGTTAAGAATGCAGACAGGGCAAAGGTTGTTTTCAAGACACAAGCAAAAAAGTGAGTCCAATTCAGCATACACCTAAATTCCCCTGGGTTTTTCATGTTACCTTCAAGTGTAGGAAGAAATATTTGTGAAGTGTAACTGAAAATTATCACCCCCATGGAGACCAAGAAATCTTCAAATTCCAGGGAGAGTCTGAATTTTGCCCAGGACCACTGATGTATTTGTGTGAGACAGTAAGTCATCACTACAAAGATGATAATGAAATGGACCAAGGAACAAAGCTGGCTGAGTCTGGAGACAATTTTTAGAGTTTTGATAAATACACAAGGCAGCAGTGTAAGAAATGCAATTACAGACCAAGTTTTCTCGGTCACTGGTACATATGAAAAACTGTGTGACAGCAAATTCCCACTAACAACCAGATACAAAATACATGTCATGATCAGTTCCGTCACTTGGGTCACATTGACAACTATGCCACCTAGTCTGGGAGACAGCTTTTTGCAGCAGGCATTTGCAATATCTTCATACGTATCTCTCACTCTTATGAGATGCCCATCTTCATTTTCTTCATACAGGCAAGCGATTAGAATTTTGCCTGTATAACAGCATAATGCTGCAGCCAAGACAATAAGAAACAGGCCACTGTATCCACTATGGAGAAGAGCATATGGCAATCCCAGGACAAAAATTCCCTGAAGAGGAAAAAGAGAAATAAGAGATAGCAGAAAATCCCTGAGGCAAAATGTATAGTAGAAGTCATGCTCCCAAACTTGCCCTTCACCAAACACTGCTTTCACCAAACTGCATGGTGGAAGTACTGCTACGTTCAGCTAAATAACCATGAGAAGTATGTTTATTTATGACAACTGAAATTATCAGCAAAAATAACTGCTCATACTGACACACATGTAATGATAAGCTAGGAAAAGGAGAATGTGGATGAATGATATAGTCAGGTTCTTAGTTAATATTTAACGCTGATGTGATTTTACAAGGTTCCGAGGCAGTTACTCAGTCAACATACATATTAATGAAATGGGTTTAATAACAGTAAAATTAAGCAGCTGTATCATCACCATCTCCATAATTTTCATTTAAACTAAAGATAGCATTGTAGATAGATCCAGTAATGACAATTCTCTTCAGTCTAATAATTGTTAACACACCTCTGGAAAGGAAAGGGCATTAAAGCAACAGCAGCATTCGCTTTAGCTTTCTTTGTGGCTTCTGAACTCCTCACACAATCTTTACAGTGGTTAAGTCCATTACTACAGCAATTTTGCTCAGAAGTTGAGATTCTAGATTGTGCAAACTTATTTAGGTGTCTAAACCACACATGAAAAATATAGACATAATTTTCTCTAAACACTCTCAGAAATGGACATAATTATATATATATATATTTATCCAGTAAAAACTGTCATTCAAATTTCATAAAACAGTTTAGGAAAAAAATACAGTTGACCAGTTCTACAGAAATTTTTACTTCTGTATTTATTATAGCATTGGTGATGCGATTAAGTAAGAACTTTCATGGTCATGTTTGCTATCATCCAGGCAAGACTTGATTTGTATCAATTCCATCTTAATTCTATTTCTGAACAAACCAGAGCTTCATTCTACTTTGCTAAACCTGTGAACTCTCAAGAGAAAGAGGTTTTTTACATCACATGAGCCATCAAGAACCTGATGGTTCAAAACAAGTAGGATTTTCCTGAAATTCTAGATTTCATTTTGGTATTACCCAGTGGAATTAATTGCTACCCACATTTTTGAATAAAATCCTTGCTACTATGCACTCATCACTGATTGCTTTCTGAACATTACTCATTTCCACGTTTTAAAATGCTAGTCATGGCTCTTTTCAAAGTAAATGGGATTTCCTTTAGAGAGCACCTCATTTCATGGAATATGTATGGGCTGAAGTTCGAAGGGACAAGTCCTATTTCTTAGACATACCTCTAATCAGAGAGGAGCTCTGTTCCCTACAGTTACTACTGAGTACTACTGTTTACAGGCTCAGGTGCTTATATTTTATTCACTGCAAAACATGGTGGACCCTCCTGCTCTTCTTGAAGGGAGCAACAGGTTCTTTCCCTCTCACTTCCTAAGCAGGTAGTGCTGCTTACTGTTTTCAGGAAGAAGAAGTGAATTTGACAGTCTAAATCTCAGCTTATGAATTTTTCATCCATAATCTTGGCCATGAGATCAGATAAGGACGTTTCAGGCATGCTTTTGTCTTTCATGTTTTCTCAACTCACTCAAACATCAGTCTTTCTTGTGAAGGCAGCACAGGAGGCTGGCTCTGTTTCAGTTCATCAAGAAGGTTCGTGTTTACCTCGTCTTCAGGGGCTTTGTACCTTACTCCCCATTTCTTTGTCGTACACGTTGTCTCAGGCTTGATTGATAAGGAGGGACAATTTTTCAAACACTGAATAATCATCAATGTATATAAAGTATTACTGTTTTCTTCCAGCCATGAGATAGCAGTCTTTTTCAGGCTCGCTATTGGCCTGAATCATCAACAGCAGAAGAAATACTAGAGCCCTGAAATTAAAACATTATTTTTCCTCTAAGTCAGTGAAATTGTTCACTGTAAGCATTGCCAGTCTCACCAGACTTCACTCTAGATACAGATATCTGCAACATATAGCTGAATAAGAGCTGGAAGGATCATATTAATTACATGCCTTAGTACCTCTTGATTAAAAGGTCAGCATCTTTGTATATTGTAACAGAGGTCCTTTGGTAATTATGTGCATAACAATACAGTTATTCACTTTCACTACATAACTATTTTGGTTGTTTCAAAGATTTCATTTTACAGCAATGTTTTCTGGTATAAATCACAGGTGCTATTTCATTTAAGAGCTGGGATTCCACTGTCTAGTTGATTGTACTTCAGTCACCCCAAACTCCCCCCTCCATTACAGTAATGACTTGGCTCCATTCTAATGTGGGCCTTGTGATCCAATTAGCTCACAGTTAGTGTTTCTTACTTATATGAACTTCATGGAAGCATTCAAAAGTGCTTAATTTCTGTTATTTAATAGGCTACTTACTTAAAAACACTAGATATCTGACTACCTGGTCTGCAGATAGTACATGCATGTAACTTCTGCTGTCTTGCCATTTTTAATCACAGATTTCACTGACTGGGAAGATAAGTAATTGCCTTAAGTACAAAATGTGTTCTCTTCTGTATGAAAACAATCCTTAGAGAACATTTACATAATAGTTTGAATTTAAAAGCATTGTAAATAAACCAGATCTGTGAAAAAGTCATGAAGATAAAAGCCACAATCATCTTGCATATTAACATAAGAATAATGATGTTTTCTCAGTTTCTTGCAATTTGTAGCAGGCTTATCTCATTTGCTCCAGCACCATTGTTTTGCCCCTTAACCTGCATTTGGGAGTTCAAAAGTTATCTGCTGACCTGAAGGGC
The DNA here is from genome assembly GCF_019232065.1 of Centrocercus urophasianus. Lineage (NCBI taxonomy): Eukaryota > Metazoa > Chordata > Aves > Galliformes > Phasianidae > Centrocercus > Centrocercus urophasianus. The sequence goes on from NW_024884142.1 coordinate 46,013,811, forward strand.
GACAGTGTAATTAAACTGCAGGTAAGTGTCAGAGCAGGCTTTACCACAGAATGGCTTTTTTTTTTTTTTTTTTTTTTTCCCATGCTGAATTTAGGCCATTAGCGTTTATCTGACTAGCCTCAAACTAAACCAAAGTGCAAGTGTTTCAGAGATACTATCACGTTTGACAGCCATTTGCAGTCCTCCCCACACGTGTCTGCATTTCCCAGCTTAATTGTTAGTTTAATCAGAGTATGACATAATTCTAACCTCTAACATTTCCTTGCTGTTTGTTTATAGCAATTTTATTTGGTACTTGTTTATATCAATTTTATTTGGTACTTAACACACAGCATAAGATGAAAAATGTTGTTTTTTTTTTTCAACTTTCGAAATTTCAGACGTTATTAAATAATCTCATTTTTGCTCTCTCTATACTTTTTCTTAAAATAAACATAGGGCCATAGAATCCTTAGAGTCAGAAAGGACATCTACGGGCCATATAATCCAATTCCCCTGCAATGAACAGGGGCATGCACAAGTAGATCAGGGTGCCCAGGACCTTATCCAGCTTTGACTTGAAAGTCTCCAGGGATGGGGCATAAATCACGTCACTGGGCAACCCATCCCAGTACCTCTCCACTCTAACTGTAGAAGATTTTTCTCTTATATCTGACTTAAAACTACCCTCTTTTATCTTGTTACTGTTTCCCCTTGTTCTATCACCCCAGACCCTGCTGCAGAGTCTGTTGCCTTCTTTCCCGTAGCTCTCCTTTAGATACTGAAAGGCTACTATCAGGTCATCTCACAGCCTTCTCTTCAGGCTGAACAGCTCCAGCTCTCTCAGCCAGTCCTCATAGGAGAGGTCAGCCAGTCCTCATAGGAGAGGTGCTCCACTGTGTGGTTCATTGACCTCACTGTTGATGTCACTGATGAAGATATTAAAGAGTACTGACCCCATCACTGACCCTTGGGGGACACCATTTGTCACCAATCTCCATCCAGACACTGACCCATTGACCACCATCCTCTGGACTGAATAATGCAGCCAGCTCTTCGTCCATCAGTCTACCCACCACATTGGTATCGTTCCAATTTGGAGAGAAAGATGTTATGGGTTATTGTGTCAAAAGCCTTACTGAAGTTGAGATAGATAACACCAGTGGCTCTTCCCTTGTCCACTGATGCAATGATACCATCATAGAAGGCCACTAGTTTGGTCAGTCATGCCTCTGGTGAAGTCATGCTGGCTTTCCCATATCACCTCCCTGCTTTCTGTGTGCCTTAGCATAGCTTCCAGGAGGGTCTGCTCCATGATATTCTCTGGCACAGAGATGAAACTTACAGGTTGGTAGTTCCTAGGGTTATCCTTCTTACACTTCTTAAAAATGGATATGATGTTATTGTCACTACTTTTCAAATACCACAGAGAGTGGTGTGACACCTACATAGGCCAGTTCCCTTAGGACTCTGGGATGTATCTCACGGGGACTCACAGACTTACAGATGTTGCTCTGGTGGTCACGAACCTGAACATGATCTTTGCTTACAGTGGGAGGGTCACAGTTTTCCCAATCTCCTCCTACCAAACCATATGTTTGAGATCTGTATGGCGAGCAGTTATCAGGAAAGACAGAGGCAAAAAAATTGTTAAGCACCTCAGCCTTCTACTTGTCTGGGGGGAAAAAAGAAAAAGAAAAAGAAAAAGAAAAAGAAAAAGAAAAAGAAAAAGAAAAA
>NW_024884142.1:46016031-46063202 GCF_019232065.1 Centrocercus urophasianus
AGAAAAAGAAAAAGAAAAAGAAAAACAAAAAGGAGGGAAGAGAGAAGAAGGAAAATAAGGAAGAAAAATGGAAAGAGAGAAAGAAAGTTTATTGTATTGGCACACTGTCAAATTACTATGAAATAGCAAGAAAATGTTAATGATAGCCATGAGGGCTGAAAGACTCTTATTCAGACTTACAAATTCTCTTTGGATTTGATCCTCTGTTCCTACCTTTTCAAAAGTAACACTTTCTGTTAGAACCATTTCCTGTACATCACCAAGTTTAAACAGTTTAATTTCAATGTAAAAGATACCTTTAATAAGTGTTTAGATTACTGTCATTGTGATAAAACAGCAAAGGCACTGTGCTGTGTGCTCTCGTTTAAAGTAGTTCAGCAACCTTAGACCATTTCTTGATCTATCTGTGGAAAATTCCACAGAGAATCTCCTCCACAGAGAAATTCTTTCATGGTGCATTGCTGTTGAACATGGTTTTTGTACACCTCTTAGGAGGACAGAATATGGACAGACAGAGTATATCAGCACTGCTTCTCTGCCACTGGAATGGGGACACAGATAATTTCTATGCCATCAGTCAATCCACTTTTGGGCCGGTCTGAATGCTCTCATCCAGTCTTGTGTCCAAATTATGTATGCAACAGATAGCTTAAGCTGTGAGGATTCGATTAAAAATGAGCAGCCAAAGGAGCAATTTCATAAGTTGCCTCGCAGATCTTTGTTTTGTCCATGGAGTGTGCCTGCCTAAGTGGTTTTACTTTCAAGTATTCTACTGGGAGACCAAATAAGCTGAAAAATTCTCTTTTAAGGTGATTTGTTTATAAAATAGAATAGCACAGAGAAAAAGCACTCACATACTTGAGTACGAGTGGAGAAGGAGTTTTTGAAGCAATTCATTTTTACAGCTTATCTTGAATGGTTATTTGCCAGCAGGGGGGACCCAATCTTGCTCAGCAGGCTGACCCTTCCCTGGCTGTTGTCTCCCAAGATAATTTTAAGACTTTGTTATTTTCAACCCAGACTGATGATGGAAGTGCAGTGGGTATTGGTGTATGTTGCCAATGAGTGAACGCATGTACCTGGGTGAAGGTCCTCATCAACCCCTGGAGTAGACTTAGACATAGGCATCTGGGCCTACAAGAGAGGACTCACGGATGAACTGGTGATCAGCCTTTAAAGAGACAGCCTTTAAAAAAACAGTAGTGGAAAAGGCATGCAGGGTGAAGTCAGCTAGAATCTATTCGCCTTATCTGAACTTCCCCAAGAAGAAACCCCAGAAATTACTGATCCACCAAAAACACAAAACCAGCAGGTTGGGATTTCCAATCTGTGTCTTCATATTAAAATATTTCTACATTTCTTGATGGCTTGACTGCAATTTTTTAACCACAGTAGTATTGTTTCTCATATCACCAAGACTGGATTCTTGTTTAAATAGCCAAGATTTGCATAGAATTCAAAATGGGATTGTTCACTTTCATACTGACTTTTTGACACTACTTCACCTCAGGATAAGTACATTTTCAAGGAATCAAATATGTAAAGAAAAATGGAGAAACAAGCACAATTTAGCATCCTGAGAAAACATCAACAATTCTTAATGTTTTAATATTTTTTAATCCCTCCCAAAATGCTTCATTTTATAAGCCGTTCTGGCTTGAAATATGACACTTTAAAAAACAAAGCAGAATGAAAGGTAGTTAAAAGCAATGAAGATCAAATCATGGTCAGAGCTGAGATATGCCAAGAGGAAATTGAATAAAATAGAGTAAAAGTGATTGTACAAAAAAAAAACAACAACAACAAAAAAAAACCAATATGGAGAGATTTCACCTTAAGACTTAATCAGATGAAAAAATAAATTAAAAAATGAAGATAAACTTAACTGAAAACAATTCAGTTAGTACAGCTCTGCTATGTGCAGAACACATGCTAATATGTCGGACTGCTGAATGAGGTCTGATTGCCTTTCTGGCAATCTGCAGTTACACCACTGGAACAGTTCAGTTAAGCCAAATTGTATTCCCAACATTTGATTCTGTGCATGAATTTGTGTTAGGCATAGAAACTACATAGGAAAATCTCCTTCATGCATTTTCTTCGAAGAGCAGAGAGATGAATTCAAGAAGCATTTGTTTTCATTCAAAGTGCATTGTTTTCCAGAACTGCTGTAAAAGGGTATTGTTGTGGTATTTATATGAAGATACTACTTTATTAGCTCTATATTTTAAAATATGGCAAATCTCTTAATCTCATGCCATGATAATGGAGCTACTTGTTTGTTCATGTCCTTGGCCTTCTACCTTTCTCAGGCACCACTAGAATAAAAAGAGATTTTGTATTTTCTTCCCGGTCACTGGGTACAACACAGAATAATATTGGACAAGCTCCTAATTATTCTACCAGAAAACTTCCTAACCACACCAGAAACTCATGCGGAACCAAAGAATTGCAGAATAGTTGAGTACAGAAGAGATATCTGGGTCCATCTGGGCCAACACCCCCTCAAGCAGGGAAACCCAGAGCAGGGTGCTCAGGCCCGTGATGGTTTCTGAAGATCTTCAGGGTGGGAGACTCCATAAAGTCTGGGCAGCCTGTTCCTGTGCTCAATAACTTGCTTTGACAATCAATCTATACTGACAGTTACTTTTTTAGGATTTGTCACTTAGGCAGTTATTAATCCACTTATGATGTATTTTACTGCTACGTTAATTGTTAAATCGGAATGTTGTGTATTAATGTGTCAAAAATCCTTTTAAAGTCTAAATATATTATTTTTCACTACCTAAATTACAACAAAGAATTATATAAAGTGTGCTTAATAAGAACAGAAAGGACTTTCTTCAACACCATGAAGATTGACACTAATTATATTCCTACCTTTTTATTGCATATCAATTAAAAGTGCATTAGTGTTACTTTATTTTTCTCAGAATTGTTAATAGGCTTAAATAGTTGGCCTGACTTTTTAAATATCATTATGATATCCATAGTCTGAAAATTCTGAAAATTCTAAACATAGTAGCAATTGTGCATTATCTATAGCTAAGTCTCCCACTTGCACACTTGCTAGGCATTCTGCTTTCAAAATATTGATGACATCTTAACATTCATTTAAAATTCTAACTATAGTTATGTAATAGCTAATTGCCCCAGTCTAAGCTAATCATCAAATGTTCCTCTATAAACACTTGAAAAAAAAATCACCCCTATTTCTAACTCAGCTACCTGAAGATATGTGGATAGCAAAGATGAAATTAATTTTCAGCCTGTTTCTCTGGCTGGACAGTGAACAAAGTGTGAACAAACACCTTTGAAACTCTAAGACCTGACTTCAAAATGTCTTATGCAGAATAGCATGATGCCCATCCTGAAAAATTTCAAAATGACCAACTCTGTTGGACAAATTGACTCTGTTCTCCTCTGTTACAAGCACGTCTTGATTCCCTCGGATAGAGACTAGGAACAGTAACATTATTTTTAGAATTATGAACAATTTTACATGCTCCCTCTACAGCTAATAGAGGGAATCAGCATTGCAAAATTCAATGAGAAATCTTAGGGAAGAGGGTAATCTCATACTACTAATCTCTAAATTGATATAAACCACTCACAGCACTGGTGTGTATGACATTCAAGCCTAAGTCCACTTGCATGCCACAAGGAGGACAAAGGATGCTGGCTGATTTTAGATTTACCTTTTATACTCATTTGGAGTAGATTCTGGTTTTATACATACATCCTTCTCTTAATTCTCTTGACATTTATCTTTAGGTTAGTTTTTCTACCTTTTCATTTAGTTGAAAGCACATATATAGTTGTCTGTGGTAGTTAACATATTGCGGTGTGGAACAGGTAATCTCAGAATTTCAGAATTAAAAAAAAAACACATCCTAAATACTGTCCTAATCTGTGGAGGATGCATTTCTTCCTAATGTCTTCGGACTCCTGTATCTCTTCGTTAGACTTCATAACTTATAATTTACAACAATTACACTCAATCTCCCTCCCTTTTATTATAGGTATATATTTGTTAAATTTTAATTGATACATTCACATAATGACTGGAGTTGGAGGGATTTTAACATGTAGGCGTACTGCTTCTTAATTGTGAAATGTGACTTCTGGACACCTCATAAATTCTTGTTAAGTAACTTTCAAATTACTTCCACTATTTGCTTTCTGTATTTATTTTTTCTAACCCATTATCTCTCAAAATTTTATCCAGGTTTTTAAAATTCTCTCCTTTGAAGTATTGAGTGTATGTATATTACTGTCCTCTGTTTTCGCATAATGAATGCAATTAGATCCACTGATCTGTTCATCTTTATTCAAGGTAATGAGGCTCAAAATAGAATTACCTTATGTTAGGTTCAATGCCTTTTGTGTTAGATAATTATCATCTATCATTTTTAGAAACTTTAATGATGTTTTACTACAGACTGCATACAACCTCCAGCACAGGTCTTTAAAATGGAAGGCACCAAGAACAATACAATTTGTCTTTCCAGACAACAGCTCTGACACAGATAATCATCTTTCTAAAGTAAAGTGCTGCACTCACTTCTTTTACCAATGTTCTTTTTTGTAAACAAGCTTTATCTAATTATTTTAAAATTTCAGTCACATAACTGTATTTGCTGTATCAATTATGTTCTATTTCTCCTCAGTGTTAAGAATTTTCTGCTTCTTTAGCTGGCAACACAGACTCCTGGCATTAATCTACAGACGCCAGGAAAGGATTTCATCCTCTTTCTTCCTCACTTATCTGTTTGTTCACAGAGTTTGAATTAAAAAAATACTAGTATTTCTTCTATGGAAAACTTCAAATATTGTCCATTGCTTGTATGACCTTAGCAGCTGATCCATCTCTTTTTAAGCCAGTGAAAAATCTTCCTATAACTTCAAGGATGGTTGAAATGTACCCCAGAAATCTCGTTTTTCCTGGTTTGTCTTTATTCTTTTTGTCTGCCAATGCCAACCTGCTTTAGCTTCAGGGAAGAAAGTGAGTAAGGCGTTTATTTTGTGATTAATGGCCACAATCACCTCATATACTGAGAGAAATTTCAGAAGTGTTGGTCTGTCAATCTTCAGGTCCCATAAACATTTGATAAGGCAGATAGACTACTCAGGAGATGCTGTGATAAGATACACAGGTAAGGAAGGTGCACAATCCATACTGTGAAATGTATGCGTCCATTCGACAGAAAAAGAAGTCACTGTTTTTGTTCTCCTGTCAGTAGCCAGATTAGTCTTAAGAATCTCCCAAAGATTAGGTAAGGGAACAGAGGAAGGAAAATGTCTCAGCAAATAAAGATCCGATGTTATTGAATATGACAGCTGATCCCGTTGGCTTTGTATTTGTTTAAATATTTGTTCTCAGATTGAAATAATATGTTGATAGTTAATTCTGGTTTGATGGAAAATGTTAGTTTATATAAATTCATAGCTGTCTGTAAGAATGCTCTGAGCCAAACAAACTAAATCCCCCAAGCAAATTACCTTTTAAGAAAATACGTTATTTCCCTGAGTCTCAAAGGATAAAGCAAGATTTGGTAAAGGAATGAGAGCTTTTATTACGCATTATGGGGAGAAGAGGAAAAAGAGATGAAAAAATTAAAGGAGCCAAAACTAAATTATTTTGAAAATTAGTAGTGGTGAGTGATGTGGAGTCACTGGCTGCTTATCTATTTCTCACATCATAGCTCACCACAGATTCTCAGGTTTTCACCTCAAGATAGATAGGCACTCAAAACATCCAAATATAGGAAAATGGGGTTCCTCAAAAGTGTGTTTGAAAGAGCTTAAGGCGAGGAAAAGGGGGAACTATGGGAGACTGAAATTAAAGCAAAGCAAAGCAGTGAAGACCCTAACATCTTTATCTGAGTCTGCACTGACATAACAAAAGGAAGTGTACAAGTGTGTAGAAAATCAGGCCGAGAGAAAGCATTCGGCTTGTTAGGATTTTTTATTGAGCATTGCCTATATTGGATTAGCAGCAATTCTTATTACTTACAAAAGCAAGGCTGCATAGAACAAATCTTACACACTTCTGAGAGGTGAGAAAGAAGCCAGGTTATATCTTCTGGAGGTTGGGTTATGTGTTGTGAAAGCTGGCATAGGATTTATCATGACTGCATGCAGAGTAAAAGGTGACTTACTCTTCCCCTGACCAATATTATCCTGTTTTTTCCTCTGCACAGACTCGTTCACCAATTTTTGATGGACTTCTACTCAACATATAATGACTCCCAGAGCTCGGCATGCAAAGGGGAAATTTTTCATCTTACAGCACTGCCAGGAGAGAATGCAGTTAATAGTTTGGGTGAAAGACCTAAATAGTGGTGTAGTATTATTTTTTGTGTCCATGAATCAGCCAACTGATATAAAATACTGCAGCATATTATTGTATACATGTGAAAAGATATTCCTTACTGCTTGGCTAAGTGTAGACAACAAATCTCCAGTGCTTTTGTTCACTTAACCTCAGTTAAACTTCAGCGGCACCCTGAGGCTTCTGTCTTTAGGATAAAAGAAAGAGCAGTGGATTTCAATGCTAAAGTTTCATCACATGCAGATATAGATGAAGATGATATTGCAAATGAATTTCAGTAGTGGAGGTGTCTCTATTCTACAAGGAAATAAAAGATAGTATCATTCTTAAAATTCAACAAAGATGGATAATTCAACTAATTTTGAGTAGATTAGCCAGAAATCCCCTAATTTTTATAGTTAATAATAAAGAGAAAAATTAAAGATGAGAAATGAAATGTGATTTTTTTTTGCACCCTCTTAGTACTCAGTATAAAAGCAAAACTATTTAATGTCTCCCTTCTGAAATAAATAAAAGAAAAATGGTCTACAGTTACGTATTGTGAAAGCAGGCATATGGCATATTGACTGCATGCCAAAGAAGCATTTTTAAGGTCTGTAGATGTAACATACTAAAACTGTTATCACTTGAGGAGTAATTTCTCATTATGGTTACACATACTGTGACACTGTGGTTCTTGATATCTATTGGCCCATGAATATGAGTGCTGAAGTTATAAAATAAGTCAGATTTCTTCTCTGCTTTCATTTATTTCCATTGTTTTTCTTGGTCCATGACAACACTGGAAAGACATGGAGACAAAACGTTGCCCAGAAGTAACAGCTAAGAGTTTTTGGATGAACAGACTGAGGAATTTTACTTTCTTGACTTCATGATTACTCTAAGCTTTTAGATACGAATACTGGTTGCATGGATAGAAATATGAATATTTTATAGAATCATCTCATAGAATTTTTTAGATTGGAAAAGACTACTAAAGTCATCTATCCCAACCATTAATTTCATTAGCAAAGCAAAGTTAGCTTAGTAATTATTGTCAAAGTCTGCATCTCTCTCTTTTTTTCTTCAACTTAGACTATTCTTACACAGCAGGGGAACTTCTCAGCTACACAGAGTTTCTTCTTTGCTCATACTTCAGTATTGAGAGCTGTAGTGATTTCATATTTGAGATATGTGATTAAGACTGCATTTAATTTCTGTTCTTTTCACCAAATTTTCATTTGTTATATTCAAATATCTGGATGAAAGACTTTTGTTTATTTATTTATTTATCGTGATATGAAGTTCATGGATTTTCATGGAAATTCAGTGCTGTACTGTAGTTTCTGAAGTAACTATTTCTTTACTCTCTTTGGTACACAAGGAAATGAGTGTTTCTTAATGTCTATGAACTGTATTTATCTCATTTAAGTTCTCTGTCTAAAACAGGTATGTAATGAATGAATACACATAGTAGCAGAAGAGATATGCGTTACAAATCTACCTTCTTTGTGATGCAGTTAGAGATGAGATTCCTAACTTCCCCTATGTAAATACAGCAAAAATAAAATGACTGTTAGCTCTGGACAGTGCAGATAGAAACAAACATCACAAAAGAACTATTCATTCAAAGAGCATAGGACACTTCTTTTAGGATATACGAAGCTCCACCAAAGGTGCCTATCTTTCTTTATCACCTACAGAATGAGATGGATTTCATTGTGAAGGCTGTGAGATTCTGAGGTGCCTAGGAAGAGCAAAGGAAGAGCTGGGCAGTTTGGGAATAACACCTGCACAGGTGTTGTTATGTAACCTAAGAAATATTGCAATACAAGGTTATGAACCATATCAGGTAGCAACAAGGGATAGGAGAATATGACAGGCAAGAAGCTGTGAGGAAAAATAATATGATAAACATATAACTGTAGCATAAGACAAGAATCAGTAGAAAGCTAGAGGGAAAGCATGAATTATGCAGACAATTATCCTTTCTGATTAGAAGAAACCTTTAGGGGTTGAATGGCAGCTCCTCACAATTTAGGAAACAGCAAAGAGCCTCTGAAATCCCATCTGAGTGGCAAAAGGAAGCCTACAGTTTTGTGAAAGTATTTTAGGTATTTTATTTTTAACTTGAGATGACAACAATAAAAAGTACAAAAGGAAAATCACAGAGAGAGGCTGGCTTCCCAGCAAAAGTGAAGAAGTTAGCAGGCAAGCAAAAACAGCAAAACCAAGAGGAGAGAATTCATTTTAAACCTCCAGATCCTAATTAAAACTTGGAAGATTTTTAAGACCCTTAAGGGAAAGTGACTAGGGAAATGTCATTTGGAGTTGGAGATTTGATGCAGCAAAAGAGACAAGGGAACTACTGTAAAATGTGGTGAGATAGAATAGATCTCAGTGCCAACTCCTAAATATAATGTAAACAGTTAAATGAGGGAATTAGTAGTAACTATATATACATATACATATGTATAATATCTTACAATATCTCTTACATTATGCTATTATATTTCACATATCTGCAAATTCTTGGAACTACTCATTATGTCTGAAATATGCAGTTTATTTTGAAGTAATCACACTAGAATGGTTTCTAAAACTGAAAAACAAAAAAATTTGTCTGTTTGTGATCCTGAATCAACTTCTAAAAAGGAAAAGTGAGCCATGAAAGAAACGATAATAAATGAAAACACCTATGGAAACACCAAGACAAAATTTGTCATTGCCACTAATAGCATTAAGCAACCAAATTATTTTTGTTCTAGGTAATTACAAAATACAATCTCTTAGTCCTGTTATTTGTCTCAGTTCATGAAATAGAATGAGACAAAATGAAACAGATAGTGGGATGAGTCTATAAGTCAAAGTGAATGTTTCCTCACTTTGACTCATGTGTTTACATTTTTGAGAAGTAAATATTAAATTTATTCTTTTTTTTGTTGTTGTTTGGTGAATACAGTTTGCACATACGGTAAAGCTAGTGCCACTGGCCAAGAATACAGAGCTACATTTTCATCCAAGAAACATGGTATGTGTGGGGGGAAGAGGGAGAACAGATGCAAACGGAAGCCATTATTTTGTATTGTGCTTTTATACAGCTAACAATGCTAAAACTAGAGTACAATATATCATCTTCACTACTGTGTGTAATCAGTGTTTATGGCTTTTTATATTCTCAAATAGTTCAATTTACTCATTCATACAAAGCTTGTGCCATCTCTCATTGTCAGGAATTATACAGACTGAAGTAAATGGTAGATAAAACATCTGTGGATTGTGAGAAAGAAGCTTTGCCATTTGGAAAGTCAGCTACAGAAGCATTACTATTTCTGATTCTGTCAGTACCTTATGATTATTTGGAAGTCCTTTATTTTTAATATTAAATTCTCATACCTATAGGTGTTGATCTTGTCCTAATATTTATTCTTTGATGAAACTTACAGCTCTCTGGCTCACCTTTATCTATCTATCTATCTATCTATCTATGTATAAAATATATAAACATGAGCTTCTTGCTGAAAAAATTGCTACTGAACATGAAGGAAGTTTATTTCCTTCTGGAAAGGGCTTATATCTGGCAAAATATTTGCAGTTTTACCAGCTATCATTATGCTATTCCTGCCTTAGAAGGAATGTTATCTTGGGAGGAATTATATGTGTAAATGCTGTGTATTAAAGCAAATAAATTCTCTGAGGTTGTGCATCTTACAGGTTAAAGAAGTCAAATGGCAAGATTATAAGACTATTTTCCATCAGGGATAACTAGTTAGTGATATGTGTGAGAACCTGTAAAAAGGCATGAGTGTGCACAACATATCAGCCATAGCAGGCTGGTAAGTCATTGTAAAAGGCAATATGGGTTTTATTTAGAAAGGTAGGTCAAACATTATCACAGCAATAAAGTAAGATGATATACATATAAATTCACAATTGCCAAATAATACTCGTTTTTAATGAAACCCCACCATGAATTAGAGGGGAAGAAATTATGCCATGTTTCTATTTTGCCTGTGGAAAATACTTAGGTACTGATAAGACCAAAAAGTCTGACAGATTGATTAGTGTAGATTGAAAGTATTTGAGCTATCCACTTGACCAGAGAGATACAAAGATCTTTGTTCTGCAACAAGTCTTGCTGTTTTGGGTTCTTCTGTGGAATAAAGTTGTCAGCTACTTGAAACCGATGACAAGTGTTTGAATTTGTTCGGTATTTACTATTTCAAAAGGTATAACTTTTACACATTTATCTTTAATATCAGGTTTCTGTCATTCTCTTGCTTGATAGGACTTTTAAGATGGCATACACATTTTAATGCCAGAATATTCTAAAAGTACTTCTGTCTTGTTAGTCTGCTGACTTATTCTGTGCCCAAAATGGATCTCAATCACAAGAAAAAATTATTCATATTAAAAAAAAAAAGAGGGAGGAAATCGGATCAGATACCAGGCTGATTTATCATAGCCCACATTTAAATGATCATTGTTTTGTAAAGAGTCTCTAAAATAGAAGACTTGTTGAGACTTACTTTCAAAATTATTTTCCTTATTGGAGCACCTGAGAGTCCTTGGTCAGAATCCCTTCATGCCAGACATCGTGCAAACAGACTGCAAAAAGATGGTCTCTTCTTCAAATAATTTAAAATCTAAGGGTGAGATAACAGTAAACAAATGCAGTGTGCAGTGAAGTCAATGAAACCATGACTCAATATCAGAAACTGCAAGTCAAGAGAAGTAGTGGTTCTACTGCAGCTTGTAAAGGTGATGTTTTCAGCAAAAGGATATTTAAAGGCAGCTCAAAGAAGGGCAAATAAGTATCTTCATGTAAGCTGATAAGAATGCTTGTTTAAATTTTAAAGAATTCATGATCTTAATTTTAACCTGAAGAACTGAAATCAGTCAGCAGATGAGAAAGGTAAATGGTAGATTGCTAAGGAAAAGATGTGTAGTTTATGTTTGACTGAAAAGTTGAAGAGGTGTTAGCAAAGAGATACAAATAATTGGTTTATAAATGAAGTATTCTTTTTGTTATGCAAAAATTATTGCAGTGAAAAATGCATGCTGGAGTTATTTAGCATGTGTACACTAGTATATATCTCCGTATCACTGCAAGCAAAAGATTTTTTAGGCATGAACACCTCCGGAACAGGCCATCTCCTGCATGGCTTGAAGGTTTCCTAATGAAGAAAGTAAAGATAAAGAGGTCTAGAGGGAGACACAATGTTCAGGTTTTCAAAGTATTACTCACAAGTAACATTTATTCCATGTATGTCATGGGAGGAATACACACTGACAAACTTTTTTTTGCAAATATATGTAAATGTAATGCAAATTACACCTCTGACACTTGGCAGGTTGTCTGTTGAGCTCTAGCAACACCACTGATAGTAGCTGGCCTTTGAAGACTATCAAAGTCAAAACCTCTCAGGTGAATATGTGCTTTCACTTCATTCACGGAACTGTTCTTGAGCTGAAATATAAAATGGTAGAAATACTGATGTGCCTGCTAAGAGTGTCAAAACACCTCACAAATTTCAATTAAACCAAAATTTTGTGCTATTACTGGCTGGAGAGCAAGGCTGTAAGGAGGAGAGCTGAGCTGGTCTCTTCCAGCTGCTCTCCTGCAGCTCACACTATGACTTGTGAGCCCTGAGCCCATCAGAGCTGCAGGGAGCTCACTCTCCTTGCAGAATGGGAGGAAAGGGGCCAAAGGGAGAAAGTGGGAGATGCCCAAGCCATAAACAGCCTATCAGCTCCTGCCCCTCAAAAGTCAGTTCCTTGAAGTGCTAGCACTTAAAATTCAGAAGGCAATAGTCAGCTCTGCAGGTTGGACACTCTAAATAATGCGTAGAGCAGAGAAACTTTATTGATCATGATCTGTTTCTTAAATTTTAAAATCTGATTAAAATGTCAGGTAAACACTGGACCATAATAACTCCATTCATAGGCTTTCCTGAAAAATGAGTTATAAAAGTGGTTGAAAAATCAGTCTCCAAATACTGCCTGTACGCTTTTCTTCGCTGTCCTGAAATGCATACAGATCAGTGACAAAACTGCTTTTTTTTGCACTGGCATGAAACATTTAGACAAATACATCAGCAAGGCATTGTGCTCTACTGCTGATATTGGCTTTCTGTTTCCAGGTGTTAAGGAGCAGGAAACTCTGTGGGAAGGACACTGCTGCACACAGCCAGCTGCAGTCCCTTCCATCAATCCCACCACAGGGTGCAGCTGAGCCCATTGGCCACATCTGAGGCATCTTTGAAAGGTGTATGTGGAAAAAAGCAGAAAAGGCTTCAGAGGACAGTGTCAAACTGAACATAAAAATTCAGGATAAGTGTATTATGCATTACAGTAGCTTAGCTACTACTACTAAGAATAATTACCTACAATATGATGGCTCTGAAATTTAGACATGAAATAGATATATTTTAGGGAGTTTCAGTTGACACGACTGGAAATTATAAACATTTGACATTGCTAAAAATAAAGCATCAAATGAATAGGGTTTTGAAATACAAGATTATAATTCAATGTTCTGAACAGAACAATTTGAATTTATTTAAGCACAGCAGTGTTTCTAGCTACTGTTATCAAAAGGATGTGAGGTTAGCTATGTCACTAGGACTCAGGTAGAAATCAGTTAAAGAGATTAAAGATATCAGTTAAGAGTAAACATTTTAAAATAAATCTGACACCCAGTGTTATCAGGATATTCACATTTATGATTGATTTTGCCAGCTAAACCTCAAATGGGTGTTGAGTGCAGTATTTAAGAATGTCTCCCATCTGAAATACATGTTAATTACCTCAAAGTGTATCAACATAAATTATAGATCACTGTATATTGGTTATAGCCAACATATAAAGGTTATTAGAGTCATTTATGAAAGGGGAAATGTAAGGGTAAGAGAAAGGGAGAGAGAAGGAAGCCTCCTTTAACTCTTTTGCTACTCGTCTAGTAGGAAATGGAATTTTGTGTCCATGGTACATATAAGCATAATCTAAGGAATGCATTAACTGGTAAAGATTTTTAATATGTCTTTTTGGCATCTAGAAGATTGCAGGAATTGTAATACTTTGACCAATTACTTTTTAAAGCCATATTTTTAACAGGTAGTATAGTGCTTTCTGAACCAAGGGTGCATATGTTGGGAATCATCTGTATGTCCAAGGAATAATTTGTGGAGTATTTATTCTATACCACAGATCCTACTTGCTAGCAAATATGACACAAAAGGACTATGGAAAACTGATTCGCCACTTCTATCATTTCCATAGTAGTTACAGTAGAATATGCTGACGTAAATCCATTCAACACTCCCTCCATCTGTTCATTGCTTCAGTGATGTGACGAACAACAAAAAATGCAAAAGTTACAAAAGAGCAACTTACATCCCATGAGAATGATCCAACAAGGAAAAGTTTAGGAGTCCCGTCTTCATAACATTTCTAGTATTTACAGCTGATGAAAAGAAAACTTGGCTAATAGAAAACATTCTCTAATTAGATTTATGGGAATGGCAGTTAGTTAACTCAAAATAAATCCACTGCTCAATCTTTATATATCAAATCAGGAGATTTCTATGAAATAGATACAATCTCATTGCTGAAATATAACACATTTTTGTGAAAAAAGTAGAGTTGACATGAGAGAGAATATGTATACTGTATGCAGCATTCTCCAATGCTATGTGAAAGTAAAGAATTATGGTGTAGAATCTGAGCTAAATCTGAATATGAAAGATATGAATAAAAGATTGAATATAAAAGGTTGAGTTTAGAAGTGACATGTCCAGAATCTTACTCCCTTCTCCCTGCTCCCCCACAAAGAGAAAATCAGGGCATGAACATTAGTTACACACAAAATGCGACTTATATTCTGCATTTTATAATGGTGACATTCTATCAAAGGAAAAATGTATTTAAATTTAGATGGTCCTCAACATGTCCTAAGACTTTTTTGATCTCTAGTTGCAGCCATACGAGTTTGAGATTGCAAACACATTCAGAATAAATTTATCTAGTACTGTAGGTGCATTTTATCTAAAACTTTAAAAATTGGCATTTTTACGTGCATCATGTAGACATAAAGGTTTGAAATTTTGCTTTGTGTTGTCACTTTTTGACTAGCTCTATTTAGAAACTTGGAATACTTGTTGTTCCTAGATTAGATATGAGCATCAGGCATCTCCCTTTAATTCTCAGTACCATCCTTTGATATGAAATACAGAAGATTGTTTCACTCAGACGTCTATAATTTATTGCAGAGTATGACTTTAGCCTCAAGGAATTTACTGCCCTGGGCAACTGACAGAGTTCACCCTTGTTCTCCATTTTGGAAAAACTGATCACTTAAGATCAAGATTTAAGTGGCTGTTTAGCTTTCTAAACACATAGGAATGTACATCTCTATATTTATAAAATACTTATACTGTCAGTAAATCTTGATGAAAGGCGTATTTAGACACTTTTAAAAGATGCTTACCTGTATATCTTTAGGGACATGCCTGTTAATTCTGCTTTGGTGTCACTCTGTTTCATACTTAAGACTATGGGAGTTGTTGATAATACGTACACTGCAGATTCAGTTATTTTAGGGAGTAGGTGGGTAACTCAGAGCAATCATCATAGAGAAACAAATATGAACTATTTGATATTCTTAAGTAAATATTATAGTCTCATACATGAATAGAGATAAGCCAGATCAGAACGCAATTTGGAAATTTATCTGTAATGGCCCAGCTTGATGGAAATACAGAGATGGGTGTGAGCACAGTGAGGCAATGGGTGGTGTGTTTCAGCAGTGATGCCATTACACTAAGTATGAGACAGTGGGTCACCTCCACTGGTTCAGATATTTATGAGCACAGCAAGCAAGTTCTTGTTCACTGTTGGTGAAGAAGCATGCACTGAGTCAAAATACACCTTCAGTATGATTGGATACATGTCATTATTTCACCAAATATGCAGGGGAGAACTGTGTGCTTTTATACAAGCATCATGGAGCTGAAAGTAATTGTACTTTGGAATTGCCTGGGTACATGGCCGAGTATTTTAATTGTTAAACTTGCTTGTCCTGATGAGACCAAATAAGGCAAGGTAAACTTATGGTGATGTAAATTACAGTCATAATAACATGAACTTTGATTCCACTATGAAAGGCTATAACATTAGAATTTAACTGCTCTTTTTTCTTGCTACTGTTGCTTTGCTCATATATCCAGAGTTACTGTATAAGTTAGTACAAAATTTTTTGGCCTTCTACTGCTCTACACAAATACCACTTGCATCACTCTGACAGATGATACTGTTCATTTTCCCTTTTGAATTAATTCAGGTTTATGGTCTCTGTCGTTACTCAGATTAACTGGATACAGATTTCATTTGCCTGTTCAGTGTTGGAATATGAAACGTGTTTCCCTGGAAACTTTAAATGTCTCAGGCAATCATTTACATAAACAGCATTGTCATCAAAGCTGCACAATTTTTCAGTTGAAATTAAAAAACAAACAAACAAAAAAAACTATGTCATTGATTGAAAACATTTGCATTTTGAACAATCTAAGAAAACACTTCTATTTAATTTTGGGGACCAAAGATGTACTTGTTCTCATTATAAATACGAAAATAATTTCAATAAATACTTTCACTTATAGTCTAACAGTATTCTGGAATATCTGTTTAAGAGAGGTCTGAATTCTGCTTAAATATTTACCTCTAATTGTCATGCAAGACACTGCTGCTCTTTCCTCCGGGTAGGGCAAAAACTACTGTCTTTTTGGCACAGATTGCTTTCACCAGTCAGGAATGTTTGGATTATTTTAAATATTATTCAGGTGATTCTATTGTTCTCATCAAAGATATTTACAGAAGTTTCTTTGAACTGTTATTTTTTTTTCCTCACAGGTACCCAACTAATATTCTTTTCTCCTGTTCTGCCTTTCCTCTTTCCCTTCTGTCTACCCTTTTGCCTAAACGGAATGCCAAAGTATTGGGAAATAGGAAAAGTGCATGCACGTGCACATATGTCCTCCCATATGCACTCAGCACTGCACTGTGTCAGTAGAACATTTTGTCAATTCTTTTAGATGAACTGTAGCTCCCAGGTTTTGCCATCTGCTTTAGAATGAAAGCCCAGTATAATGGTAGCTGCCTTCTCTTTTAATTATGATTTCTAAAATATTTGAGATCAAAGAGCAGCATGCAAAGCTTACAAAGCTGAAAGTTTTAACTCAGACCATAGTTACTGATATGACTGGGTAAGTTAGCATCTCTATGTAACAGATCTATTTTTGAGCTGGAAGCCATAATATTAATGATTATTAGTAATTATCTACATAAAGACATTTGGGACTTTTTAGACAATTTGATGCATTGCAGAGACATTATTGCTTTTGTTTTTCAGAAGGAAAAACAATGAGTGAGGGAGAAGGTGACTTCTCAAAAGGTCATACAGCAAATATTGACAAAATTGAGTTCCAGAATGAAATCTTGGCTTCGGTTAAATCAAAGGTAAAACTCACAGAGATAGCAATGGATTCTCAACCCAGGCTCCTGTTCTGACTAGAAGCTGATGAGACATATCAAAGAGAAAAAATGTTACTAAAAAGTAGCTTGGCTATTTTAGGACCTCTATTCACAGCTGAGTACTTTCTGAGTATGATGTGATACTGTGCCTTAAATGTTATTACATTGGCTCTCGTGTGGTGGTGCTCACGCCTGAAAATAGAGCGAGGTTAAAATACGTCCTTTTTCTTTTACTCCTTTGCAGAACTGAAGGATGAACTGAATACACAAACAAATGTTCATCAGCATGAGCACAGACTTATGTGACATCGGAAGGATTTTTTTTGTATAATTAGAGTGCCATAAAAAAGTCAAATAGTTACTGGGACTAGATGTATCTGTGGGTACCACTTTCTTCTTACCATGTCAAACACAAATTCAATTGTAATGATTGAATTATGTAAGGAAATGAATCATGAAGAGTCAGAAAAAGAATCTGAAACATTTTATGCTAAATTTAAGGACTCAGAAAAAGGACTCACATCCACAGAGAATACTAGGACCAGATCCCTAAATCTTGCCAACTCGACTATTTTCTTTAACACTGAAGATTATTATCACACTTTGTGTTTTTCGTGCTCCAGTTCATATCTAGTGTAACTTACACATCAGAAAATATTTGAACTCAATCTAACTCTTATTGCCCTATTTCTAGGAGATATTTTTCTCAATTTTCTCATACTTCTCTGTAACTGAATTAAAATATACTTACCAAATAAAATTTACAGACTTTAAGAACAGATGCAATCATCACCTTTTCATTTTCTACTAGTTTAAATATTTCTGAAGTTTTAAGTAACATCCCTGTGTTTTTTTTTTTTTTTTTATTCCCTTTGGAGCAATACTTTTGTAGAGTGTTAATCTTATGCAGTAAAATTGAAATATATTAGTAATAATTTCACAGATCATTTAGAAAATTGCAGAATGATGGTGAATTGAAAAAAAAAAAAAAAAAAAAAGCAGGCTAAATGATGACCAAATTGTAAAAATTATAGTTGTAAATAGTTATAATGAGTAGAGCAGTAAGAATTTACCTGAATAGCATTGGTCACATTCCATCCTGCTTCCCAGCTGGAGAGCAGTTTTACCCGGGCCTGTGGCAGTGGAGCTGGAGTCTCATATCCTGGATCCTGATGGCAGATGTCAAGCTCAAATTTCAGGGGTCCATCTGGCTTCTCTCTCTCCTCACTGTGAACCCTGTTCAGTTCATCTCTTCTAGCAAAATTCACATTTTCTTCATTAGTATCTAGGCAACTGTCCCATCTCACCATTTGCAAAAAGAAAGACGGTGTTTCCCTAAAGCAGGTGAAAAGAGATGAAAAGGTCTGCTTCAGATGAGCCATCTTGAATACCAAATATTAAAATAAAATCTTTCGTGACTTGTCTTTATTTTGATCTGCAGCTGTACACTGTTAATCCTTTTGCTAAGTTAGTGGAGATACTTAGTAATTATGATTCACAAAGTTTGTTGTTCATTTATTTATTCCAATTTCAAAAGCAAGCTAAAGAAATATCTCCAGCATCTTCAGCATGCTGCCCAGAAAGGTCTGCGGTGAGGTTTAACAGTTTGCAAGCTGCAATTTAAAATTCAAATCATTTTTCCTTCTACCTATTGTATCTACATACATTAGTCAGTCATTCATGAAGCACCTACAGGTTGCTGCAAGAATCTTGTTCTGGAAATTATGCATGTTTCTAATACAAATAAATAGTTCTGCCAAAAGGAAGAAAAATGCTTCATTAAAACTTAGAGTTGATGGACTGACTGTGAGGTAAATACATGTAAACAAGTTCACTTCTCCCAGTGCAAGAATTTTCTTCTACGTTTTAGTGTCTACAGAGGTCAGTAGAACTTTAAAAATGTTCTTTAAAAAGCTCAAAGTTGCAAGAAAAAAACAGCTTGCTCATAACTGTATTTAACAGGGGAACGACACAGAGCTATGATTATATGCTCACTACAGGGATGTAAAGAGTTATAATTATGATTATTCACACTACAAAACCCTAAAAATACCTGTATATTCCTGCCCTTCCTTTGAAGGAATTTATGAAAGAAAGGTTGCACAGTTGTAAAATTATTTATCCTCATTTTCTTTTGATATTTTCCAAGCTAGCCTCATGTTTCTCTTCCCTCTTCCCTTCTTTAATAAGAAGACTAAGCTTTTTAACAGCAATATTTCTACATTAAAAATTGAATAGCTAGGACAACAATAATGCTGGAAAAAACTATTTGCTTATAAAGGGTCTGAATTTGACCACATGAGAAGAATTGTAGTCCTTGTTTGCACAAGCATCACCTCTCTGTTAGCTGTAATTTCAGGAATTCTGAAAAGAAGTTTCTATTTCTTAGTGAGAATACCGAATTGGTAACTTCTCTGCCAGATAAATGTAAACCTCAGACTTAGTAGTACTTATCAGTTCTCATACATTTTCAAAAATTAAGTATCGAAATACCAAATAAAAATGCACATTTATATGTCTCCAGAAATAACTGATTTTTAATTAAAATATTTCTTTTAGATCTCTTGGGCTTGGTGTACTCTTAGAACTGATGAAATATCCTTATTAGTCTCTGACATACATCATAGCACAGGACATTATAGATTACCACTGTACAATATTTATTATTATTTATAAGACTACCTAGAGATCCTAGCTGAAGCCAAGATTCCTTTGAATTAAGATGTCCTAAAATCTGGTTAGTAAGAGACAGCCTCTTTTTAAGAAGTTCGCAGTTTAACAAGAAAAGACATACAGAAGCTTGGCAATTTGGGAATCTATTCTCCTTCTTTGCCTACTAGGCATAGATTTTTTTCATTCTGTATATTACCTTCAGCTTTTATTTTTGCAGTCAGCAGGACAAATTATGCTCTTAGTTAGTTACTTTGGTGTACATCTACTGGATGTTTCACTGACATAAGTAATGAGCAAAGGAAGATATATCAAATCTTGTTTTATTATTGCATAAAAAAGGTCTGCTTATGTGACGGCAGAAAATTTAATACTCACTGTACCACTTACAGAGCACTGGGAAAAAGCAAACTGTACAAGCAATTACTGAGAACTAGACTCAGTCAAAGAGTAGCCTCATTCTTTGTTTTTCCCATTCATTACTTCTGCTAGTCATTCTTTCTTAACATGTTCTTTATACACGCAAGCTAATATTACAAGCTTCATTAAACCTATTATCTGGTTTGGGGTAAAAACTTCCCAGTTTATGGTAGGATACAGTCATCATTGTCCTCGTCAGCTATTTATATATTTCTATTTCAGTACCTGAAATATGATCAAAATTTTCTCTTCCTAGAGAAGCAGGCTGTTGCTGTGATTCATAAGCGTGGTAGGACTGGGTTTCAGGAACAGGAAGAGTGGTTGGATAGGCATGTAAATGATATATATCTTGGTCAGTAGGATCACAGTATAACGTTATATCCTCATGAATAAGATCTTCAGAACTGCCAGTTCCCTCAGACATTATTTCTTCCAGTTTTCCGTTGTCCTTCAAAGACTATGTTTCAGAATACTAATGAAAAGTGGGTCAATGAAGTTTCATACGCTTTTATTTTAGACAGAAGTGGAGTTACAGATCATTTTATGTGACAGTCAATCCTATCTCTTCCTTATAGCCTCATCTTAGCTGTGGGACTTAGATTTGCTTCAAGTACAAGGATGAGTCATGGCTGCTTAGCATGCTCTTTCATAAGGAATAAGATCTGTCTTCAGAAATAAAATAAGTTTCTTAAAGATTCATCATTCTTAGTCAGAAGACTAGCTGGCCAAATAGAGTGTGTGTATATATATATATATATATACACATATATCTTTTTTCCTCTAGAATAAATGCCTGCACAGAGGGTATACACTACTATCACTTTCCATAATGAAGTTACTTCACACCTGTAGGATTTTTTCAGACTTTCCCATGACAATGCTCTAGATCCATGGGTAAAACCAGATCTAAGAGCATGGAAATTTTGGATTTAGGCAAAGATATACGTGGCATGCTCTCACAGAACCATAAAGCTGTGTGATGGAGAATACTGCTGAATTATTGTGTAGTTGAGATATCTACTAGCTACCCCACTCCCCAACACAAGATTAGCAGGGTTCGTTTTTAGTCTTCAGAAATGTATGACTGTAAATACATATGCCACTTTAAAAATATATAAAATTCCTTACCTAAGGAGCCAAACTCAAATGCAGACAGAAAAAAATTTAAATCAAGAATAAAAAAATTGAGTGGTTAACAGCACTAACACTGGAAAGCTCTTTGAATGATCTTGATTCTTGGTCAGAATTTGTAGAGGATGATTTTTCTCAGAGAATGAGTATGAAGCTGTTCAAAGCCTAAGGGTCATGAGAGGAATTAGTTCACTAGTCGTGCAAATAAAGAGACAGTACAAAAGAGGACTGTAAGAAATACACATCTCGATGATGTGAGAGAAAATAAGAAAAAGTATAGACAGAAAGGAAACTGCAATGGCCAACTTGTCCAGAGCAGGATGTCACAATAATAAGTTTTTACTTGTTTATGTAAAACAAAACTTCAGAAATCACCATGTGACACCAGAATTGTCTGTCCTTTTTTGGCAGTCTCAAAGTCAGTATATGTTGACTGCTTATTTTTGTTGCAGTAGAAGGAAAGAGATTCTGACAGTTTTCACAGTTAGGGATATTCTGCTGGACAAAGTAACATAATTTGTGAGTACACATGTGAGCATAATGAGGAAAAGAAAATTTCATCTTTTCATCAAGAGCAGTTATTTAAACATATTCCCTTAAGGAATGTGTGCATGGTCTCCAAATAAAGATCACAAGAGATGCTAGTACCAGAAGTGGGTGTTAATATCAATTAACTGTAGCTCATTCTGAACTACATCTTCAGGTCCCTTTCATGTACCTTGCTGAATAAGAAATGTAGTTCTAGCAAATGGCTTATCTCAGTCTAAAGCTGGCATCTGACGCAGGTCAGCTGCCACAGGTCAGTACCATGAAATCGACCGTTTTCCCCCCTCACCATTAGGAAAATCCATGATTACCAGCTTACATGTGAATAAATATCTCTATGGTACCCATATGAAGGCAGATGAGATGAAACTCAGAGTATATATTCTTGGAATGCCTACTTTGCTTTGTGCACTGCTGCGGCATATCTCCTTGCTGTGTTTCTTCCAGATACTAATTAAATTTTACATTCAAATCTATGAAGATTTTTGGCAATTTTGCTGATAATCTCTATACTTTTATTCATCAAATTGGAAGGGATCCACAAGAATCATTGACACCAACTCCTGCCTCCATATAGGACTACTGAGCATACAAAGCCTTGTCTGAGAGCAGTGTCCAAACATCTCTTGAATCCAGCAATGCTGGGCCATGGCCACTGCCCAGATGAGCCTGCTCCATTGCCCAACCACCCTCTGGTGAAGAATCTTTTCCTAATCTGCTACCTGACCCTCCCTTGATGCAGCTCCATGTTGCTCCCTCAGGTCCTACCTCTGTCACCAGAGAACAGATATCAGCACAACCGCTCTACTCCTTCATGATGAGCTGTAGGCCATCATGAGTCCTTCCTTCAGCTTTCTCTTCCCTGAATGGAACAAACCAAGAGATTCTAGCTGTTACTTATACATCTTGCCTTCTAAACAGTTCACCATTTTTGTTTTCTGCAGGACTACAGTCCTTCTCATCCCCTAATTTCTGTACATATATGACAGATTGCCTCAGTAGAAGTGAAGAATCTGGTACTTGTTCTTGTTAAACTTCATGCTTTTTGTGGTTGCCCAGTCCCCCAATTTGTAAAGATCTTTCTGCAAGGTTTCTCTATCCTCAAGAGAGTCAACAAGTCCTGCTAATTTAATGTAATCTAAAAACATACATATTCACACAAATATAAGCAAATAGAAAAAAAAGAAATTTCAAAGGTTGTAATAAAAGATTAAACTTCTTTTTGTTAAGATGTAATACCAGGCTCTTAACAATTTGAAATTCCTTTGATCACATTCATTTAGAAAGTTAGAAGATTAAAAGTCTTAAATGATAGCCTTACAGATTGCAGGAATTCCTCAATGATCATTTCAATCTATATGAGGACTGCTCCAAAAGTAATGCCTCCTTAGGTTGGCTCATGACATCAGAGGCAGATGGTGGTGGTATGGTAGGTAAAGATGAACCTTTCCACCAACATTCCATTATATTTTGTTGCCATGCAACAGACATCAGCAGGAGGAGCAGTTGACCAAATGACCTCTGACGTGGAAGAACAGATGGAGCAAATGTGTGTCACTGACTTCCTCCCTGAGGGGAAAAAAAAAAGAGATACCCACTGACATTCATCAGTGCTTGCTGAATGTTTATGGAGACCAAAGAGTGGATGTGAGCTTTAAAGTGGGGCGTGGTACATTTCAGCAGTGGTGATGGTGGAGCATCTATACTGTTGATATTTACAATCATGGTATGCAGTCACCTGTTCATCACTGGTGAAAATGCATAGCTAATTGTGGTATCGATGTTGAAAAATAGTATTTCATAGCTGAGAATTTGCTCTATCAAAGCGTTATTGTGCTCTTTGTATCTATTATAATTTCCATGGAAATAAGGAGGACACATTACTTTTAGAGTGGCCTACATAGTTTGGGTGTTCTGCATTGAGAATGACCTCCCACTAATTTCCAGCCAGACACTGAGTGATTGAACGTTACACTCTGGGTACAACCTCGCAACTATTCCCTTGTCCATTGAATAGTCCACCCATCAAATACGTATCTCTTCAATTTGGAGATAAGGATGTTGTGGGGGACCATGTCAAAGGCCATGCAGATAGATGACATCAGTAGCTCCTCCCTCATCAATTGATGTAGTTATGCCATCATAGAAGACCACTTGGTTAGGCAGGATTTGTCTTTGGGGAAGCCATACAGGCTGTTCCACATCACCTCCCTCTTCTCCATGTGCCTTAGTATAGCTTCCAGGAAGATCTGTTCCTGAAACTTCCCTTGCACAAAGGACAAGCTGACAGTTCAATAGTCCCCAGGTTGTCCTTTCTACCCTCCTTAAAAACAGATGTGTCACGGCTATTGTTCCAGTCACTAGGGTCTCCACCTGATTGCCACTGTTACCTTTTCAAATATCACGGAGTGGCTTGATAGCTACTTCAGTCAATTCCCTTAAAGCCCTGGGGTGCATTTCACTGGAACCCCCAGAAAATTCAGGTTCCTCAGGAACTCCAATCATTGCTTACAGTGGGAAGGACATTGTTCCCCCAGATCAGATTATCAGATTATGCACTATTTCTCAAAAAGTAGCCAAAGTCCAAGAAATGTTCTCTTTTCTGTGGCTGACTCTTATATGAGTCTAGAGTAGCTCTACCCTGAGTCCTCCCCTTCTGGTCACATGGGGAGCACAAGTGTAAACTATTTGCCTATGCTCCCTGGTCCCACCAACCTTTCACCAGGTGCTCAATCATCAGTTCAAGCTGTAACTAAACAGCTCCCCTGTAGAGTGTCTGTTACTTGGCTCAGGAATTTATCCTTAATGCATTGCAGGAGCCTCCTGGATTATCTGCAGCTTGTTGTGATACTTTTTCAGGGGGTGACAGGATGGTTGAAGTCCCCCAGCAGTGTGAAAGCTTGTGTTTGTGATGTCTCCTGTAGCTGAAGGAAAAAGGCTTCAACAGATAACCTGTAGAAGGCATCAAGCACAAGGCTCCCTTTTTTTTTTTGTCTTAGTCTTTAAATCTCACCCAGAAGTTTTTGATTTGCTCATGGTCATTCTTCTGGGACAGCTCTTCATGCTATTTCTTTATTGGTGCAGAAGGCAATGCCTCCTCTCCTACTTCCTTGCCTGTCAGCAGGTAGCCATTGATAGGTACACTCTTATCCAGGTTTCAATGACTGCAATAGAAGAAGCTGAGCATAGAAGCTGCTGTGTACTGTTGTTTCTGCTAGCTGTCTCTGCTTGCTGCATTCGGGGCATGCTTTGAAAGAGGAAGTAAAGTTGAAATAACTTAGTATTACTTGTACAGTTCAATAATGTATATTTTTTGAGTAGGAGGGGGTCTTCTGTTCTATGCTTTACTGGAGTATAATACATCTAGATAACTAAATAACCCTATTGTAAAAAGATTTACTTAAACTCCTTATCACAAAAGGGGTTTTTCATCTTTTGCATGAGCAGAATGCCTGGACATCCTGCATTTCCTGACAGTTATAAAAGTTACGCAGAAGACAACACTAAGAAATTCCTCTCCCACACTGAACAACTTAGATGGTTTCTCTTAAATGGACCATTATTAATTGTTTTCAGAAATATTTCAGAAGATTGATTCATGCATAAAAATGCTTTTAGTCAAGGATTTTCTCTGCTTAAAAAGCTTTATAATTTTCTTCTTGAAGAAAGATCTTTAATTACATTGAAGCAGTAGAGCGGAATTTATGCATATATTCTAATTATGTACCAGTAAAACTGAAAAGCTCTTGGTTAAAATCATGTGGAGAAAAATCAGAGACATGCCAGAACTTCATTACTGAGGACTTAAGAAGAATTGTGTGGTGGCTTATTATCAGCTTTACCTAAATAGAAGGGCACTCTACATATTGCATATGTCGGCACAATCTTTTAGATTAAAAAACAGATTGATTTTGAGAAAACAGAAGAGGATACAAATTAACTCAGTTAATTAAGCCAAAGAAATTAATTTGACATAGTTATAATAGCACCTTGTTACCTATTTAATATACAGGTGTTATAATAAACATTTTTTTTCTAATTTAAATTTGTGTATGCATAGATATATATGGAGAATACAAGGTGAAAGATCAAGGTTAGTTCAACCACAACCTAATTAAATCTAAGTGATCACCAGATTTTTTTATTTATTATAATTAGTTCATGTAATAGTTCATAAGAACTACAGGCTTATAGCATGGGCAGAATATATGCCAGACTTTCTGTTTAAATATAAGACTTTATGATGAAGCGGAGTTTTTGCATGCTGTAAAAAAAAAAAACAGCTGGTGCACAGGCTGTCTTATAACACTCTGTGATAACAATACAATAGACTTATTGTTAGTTGTATGTTTGTGTATAAAGAAGTTATTCACATTTTAAACACAGAATTGCTGAGTACTTCTTGCCAAATTGCAGACCTTCATCAACAATTCCCTTGAAGTCACAAGCATGTTACTTTTTACTTTTTAGTGTTAGTCCATATTATGATAAAGTATTTAAGTCTCATGAGAAGGGTGGGTTTATACGATATATAATCTGCTGACTGCAAATTTGTAGGAGGGAACTGAATAAATTTTAATTTGATCAAATCAGGAGGGTAATAGTAGAAAGTAGAAATGAGAAAGGAAATAACAGTGTCTCCTTATAGTGAATTCATTTGCTGAAACTCATATATGGACAAATCCTGCAATTCATCCTTTGTTATCAAGTTCCTTTATATTATAACTCTTCCCATAAAAATAAAAATAGATAAAAAATAGAAAGAATATTGCTGCATATTCTAAGTGAACCAGCTCATTAAACATGAAGAAATGTGACAGTGATTTGATCATGGGAAGTTCACAACGTGACTTCTTGTAGTTGTGTAAAACATTTAGCTAATTATTTGTTAGATAAAAAATTTTAGGATGCATATCTCTCTAAGATTAAGCAACATACATAATTTCTTAATATTTTCAATATTTCGTTTTACTTCCATCAGTAATTATTTGCAATGACAGGTATTAATTACTCTTTTAGGATGACTTTAAAGTAGGTTACATGATTGGAAGGGACTTCCTCTGTTTTCAGACCTAGTTTTGTTACAGTTAAAAGTCTCATGTAATCTGCTACTTAAGCAGATCTAATTTGATTTTAAACTCTTACGATTTCTTATCTAAACAATTCTTGTGAGGAAAACAACAACGACAACAAAAAGCCACTGTATAACCAAGATGTTATAGTCACAATATAATTGTGTATTGTATAACCAAGATGCTATAGTCACAATATAATTGTGTATAATCAATAGATATCAAGATGTTATAATTGCAATATAATCAAGAGAGTAAGGCAAAACAGACAACAATCACAAAAGAGAATAAGTGGAAGAGCTTACCCTTGGGTTGAGCTCACCAGAAGATACCAAAAGAGGGGATCTCCAGAAGAGATCCTTCCCCTCTGGTAGCCAGCTCTTAAATAGGTCCAGGAGGGGTGGAGCCTGGCTCCACCCCTTCCGGCAGCACAGGTGAATTGCCTTCACCTGTGCTCCTCTGGCTGACTCATGGCTCACCTCAGGTGATCAATCAGAGGTTCAGGCCGTGACTCAGCAGTTCCCATACAGCCACATTGCTATTTGTAGTTCATCACAGAATCAAAGGATCACAGAATTTTAGGGGCTGGAAGAGACCTCCAGAGACTGCCTACACCAACATTTCTGCTATTTATCCTTACTTAACTTATACCAGTTTCTAGTAACAGAAATTAGCTGTGTACTTTGACACTAACATTTTTTTTTCCTGAGGAATACTAGTATTTTCTGAGAAATCAGCCATAGATCTTTTTAGCTTTTGTGTCTTTTTTTTTTTTCCTGAAAGAAATTATTGGCCTTTAAACTCTTCCTATAAATTCATTTAATAATCTTTAGTCTGGTTTCATTTTAAATTATTTTGTCTTGAATATGAGTGATCAAAACTGTATACAGTATCTCACATGAGTTCTGTCAGAGCTTGAAAAATGTTGTCAATCTTACCTTCTTTTATGGAAAATATTTGAGACATAGAAAAGTGTATTTTACTTTTTCATGATTTCATCATCTTTGTGAATCATAGACATCCTGTGATTGACTATCATGGATAAGTTTCTCACCCTTTCAGTTGTATTCTGCAAATGACACCTTTTCTGTAGACATTGTTAGTCCTAGATACATAACACTGCACTTTTATCACATTTCTACCATCTCTTTCTTCAAGGTCAAAATCTTTTCCTCCTGTAAGATATATAAAGTCTTAATATATTTTTGTTACCTTGACAGTTTTCAGTTTTCTGTATGTTCTTGTTTTACAGCTTAGAAATCATTTCAAAAGCTACATAAATGATACATACACAATAATAGATATACTTCATTTATTTCATTCAGATTATAACTCTTTAATGTTACATACACATATCTGGCTAATATTTCAAGAACAAATAGACATACTTTTTGTTGTTGTTTGCTTTTAAAGAAGCTGGTAACTTTTACAACAGAGCTGGTTTTTGAGGAAAAAACTGATGGCTTCATGACAAATAACAGCCAGAATCTTTTTTAGTTTTTCCTTGTATGAAAAAAAATATATAAAGTTCAAACATATATTCAAGGAATCATGGAATAGTTAAGACCAGAAGAGATCTCTGGAGATCATCTGGTCCAATCCTCTTGCTCAGAGTTTGGGTGGCTTTTGAAGATCTCCAAGGGAGGTAAACTCCACAGTCTCCACAACTTCGACTTACCCCAGTGTTCCATCACCTGCAAGTGCAAGGTGCTTCATTTTTGCTGGGGCAATCCCATTTATGTACACAGACTTGGAAAAGAACTCATGTATGCAACCCTGCAGGGAAGGAATTGAGCGTTCTGGCAGAAAAAAAGCTTGAAGTGAGCCATCAGTATGCTCTTGCAGCCTGGAAAACCAGCTGTGTCAAGGGAGGTGATTGTCTCTCTTTATTCTGTAGTTGTGAGGCCCCATCTGGAGTACTGTATCCAGATCTAGCCCCCCCCCCCCCCCCCAGTACTAGAAAAACGTGGAGTTGCTAGGGAGGGCTCAGAGGAGAACCATGAAGATAATCAGAAGGCTAGAGCACCTCTCCTATGAAGCAAGTTTAAGGAAGCCAGACTTGCTCAGCTTAGAAAAGGCTTAAGGGAGAAGGCATTGCAACCTTTAAGTATTTAAAAGAAGTTTATAAACAGGAAGAAAAGTGACTTATTATGCAGTCTGATAGCAATTGGAAAAGGGGAAATTGTTTAAAACTAAAAAAGGGGAAGTTTAAATGTTTGAATGAATTTTTTTATTCAGAGGTTGGTGAAATATTGAAACAGGCTGCCCAGAGAGGTTGTGGATATTCCGTCCCTGGAGGTGTTCAAGGCCAGACTGGATGGAACCCAGGGCAACCTGCGATAGTGTTTGCCTACTCTGCCCATGGCAAGGGGGTTCTAGTTAGGTGACCTTTAAGATCCCTTTCAACCCAAGCCATTGTTTGATTCTATGACATTTAGACAGAACTTCTTTTGTTCCAATTTGTGCCCAGTTGTTCTTATTAGTAGCAGCGGGCACCATTCAAAATAGCCAAGCTCCATCATCTTTGCAGTCTCCCTTCCGTTATTTTAACGCATTAACTAATTCTACCCTGCGCCTCCTCTAGGCTGAAGTGTTCCAGACACTCTATCCCCTTGTCCAGTCTGTTGATGAAGATTCTGAGCAAGACTGGACCTAGTATTGACCCTTGGGATGTTTGCTACTGGCCTTCAACTAGACTTTCTGCCACTGACTACCCTCTGGTTCAGCCAGTTTTTGATCCATCTCACGGTCTGCTCTTCCATCCCATACCTCAATAGCTTTTCTCTGAGTACCTTTCTGGGGGCAAAAGCCTTATTGAGATCTAGGAATATACTATCCATTAATCTGGTGATCACCTTCTTAGGAATCAAGGTGAAGCTGACTGGGTTGTTTTTCCCCTGGATCTTCTTTGTCATTCTTAAAGATAGGTGTGACATTTGCTATCCTTAGTCTTGGACCCAGTTGCCATGATCAGGCAAAGATATAGTATGGCCTCACAATCACATCTGCCAGTTTCCTCAGCGCTCACTCTCATGGGTGCATTCTCTCAAAGCCTACGAATTTATGAAAATCCGATTTGTTCAAGTTCTCCCTGATCCGATCCTCTTCCATACAAGGTACTTCTTCCTTCATCCAGCCTTTCATCCTGGACTCTGAGACCTGGGATTCCCAAAGGCTAGTCTTCCTGGTAAAGACTAAAAGAAAGAAGGCATTCAGTATCTCAGCCTCTTCAATGGCCTGGGTAACAAAGTCTCCTGTTTCCTTCAGAAGAGGGCTTACACTTCTCCTAGTCTTTCTTTTGTCACTGCGATTCTTGTAGAAGCCCTTTTAGTTGCCCTCGATGTCTCTGGCCTGATTCAATTCTGATCTTTCTTTTTCCTAACTTGATCCCTGGCTGCTTAAACGTGCTTTGCATTCCTCCTGGGTTACCTGTTGTTGCTTCCATCTTCTTTTTTTGTGTTTAAGTTTGGCCAAGAACACCTCGTTGGTCCATGCAGGCCTCCTGGCACTTTTGCCTGACTTTCTCATTGTTAAGATGAGCTGCTTCTCAGGTTATTTTGTTAAGAATTCCAACTGTTATTATCATAGTCATAGTGGGACAGGAATTATGCGTTAATATGTTTCTCACAAAGTATTTTCTGATAGAAATACACAAAGCTGAACAAGTAACACTACATACTGAGATCAGGTTAGGAATGGAAAGAGAGAAATCAAGAACTAAAGTGCATCTGCTGCTCTATTAGGAAAACATTTAAATAACCCTCACTTTTCCCAATCAGAAATTGTTAGTTGCAGCCAAGAGGAAAATGGATTGAAAAGAATTATAGGGTACATAGAAACAATGTTCCATGTAAACAGAAGAATTGGGGAAAAAAGTCCTGTTTATATAGCCAGGACATAACATTCTTTTGTCTGTCAGATAAACTCAATTTCTCAGATTTTTGATAAGATTTCTCATTATTAATTTGTAATAAAAGGAAGGTAGGTTTCTTTGGTATCTGCAGAAAGTCTATAATGAAATGTTAAAGTAAATTTTGAATTACTTAGTATACGCACAGCAGAGTATAAGTATCCCTATTATCTGCATCGTAGTTTCTCACAGTAAGCTGTTGAAAGGAGTAAATCATAAATGCTTAAAATGCAAGGTGACTAACTCAACTCTCTTTTCATAAACAGGAGCCAGGAAAATATTTACTTCTACTAAAAATAGTTGTGTTGGTATAGGTTGTACAATGTCTATTTGCTCCAGAATCTGTTTGAGCCTTCTGAAGTGGTTTTATAAAGCAAATGTTTTTCTCCTCTCCAAAAATTTCTGTGTGTTCTGCTCTCACTATTCACTGCTCAGCAAGTCCTGTTCACCTGTAATGCTTATAATAAATAGACCTGGCTAAAGGCCTTTCTCTGAAGAGTGCTAGAGTCTAGAAATAAGAATTCTCCAGAACTCTTTCTAACTTCACAAAAAATGATCCTCAGGTTCACTATATCTTGACAGAAAGGTAAAAGTTCAGCTGCTTGTTCTCATAAATCTACTGATTCAGTTACAATACTTAAATATATTTTAAATTCTATCATTGGAAGCAAAAGATCTAGAAACTTTCATTTTAGAGAAAGGCTGAATATTCTCTTTGCTTCTAAAGCAATGCAGTGCTCAATCACAGTAAAAAAAAATTACTAGAACATTTTATTTTATTCAAAACATGGAAACAATATGGAAGTTAGTAAAAAATTAATATTCTTATATATAACATTTTCATGAATGCTCAATCTTATTCCACTATTTTCTTATTTCACAAATAAGATTATTTTCTTTTTGTCCTGAAGAAATGTGTCTGAGTTGCTTCTATGCAGGCTAAATATAGCACTTCTTGTCTGACCTAGGGTAGATGCCCTTCAGTGCTGATTGTTGCTTAAAATATTGAGCTGCAAGCACAGTCTGGGTTTGTAGACACCTATCATTGCCCCGCATAAAAAGATGAACCCCCCTGTTTAGAAATAGAGGATATTTCCAGTGTTTCCCAGTCCCCGGCAGAGATGTCTTCTGCCTTGGAAACCTGCGTTTCTTCAGTTTGCTACTTTCTCTGTCGAGTGGGTGATTAGGAAATTATTTTTTCCTTCATGTTTTCCTTCATATTTTTTTCCTTCATGTCCTTACATGTTTTTCTCTTGGCATACTGTTTAAGAAATTGTTAGGCTACTGAAAAGCACTCGAAAGAAATTGTAGATGGCCAAGGAACTGAGTTTCTCAGGTCATACTGTGCCTTGAGTCACCAGAAGTAATTCACTACGAAAGACAGGATGTCATTTGGTAGCCAGGAGTCTTCTTTACAGTGTTATTGCTTTGTCAATACTTGCTAAGACAAATACCATCAGCCTGAAACTGGGATTTCAAGCAGGCATAAGTGGGCCCCCAAAAGACAGTGCGATATCAGTGCTACATCTTGTGTTACTGTTTCTTCTTCCAAATTACATGACTAGAGTGATCTGGAAAAGAACATGTACCTCTCAGGAGAGGAAGGGATTCCAACACTAGCAAATGATCTGTGCTTCTGAAGTGTTGTAAAAGTGCCTCAAGAGAGAAACCAGACATAAGTTCCTCTTCAGGCATTGATACCTCAAAGCACATCTCTCTGTCCTGTGTCCTTGTAAACCCTGCAACAGGGACCCAAGTCTTCCAGGAGTTTCTGCTGACTGATGGAAACCTGTACACGTTCTAGCAGTTTGTTAGCATGGAATTAGAGACTTTAGGGAATATGATAAAATGTAGCATGTCCTGAGTCTAGGCTTCTGGTTCAGAATAGCAGAAAGGTCTCCAGGGAAAATTGGGAAATGTGTGGGAAGCATCCCACAAACAGATTTTTGAACTTGCTGCATGTGCTGGCAGCCATTCACTATGTCTTATGTTAGATGCTGAATAAAATTAATCTTTTTCTTCGGCTTTTACAGGACCTGGTCTTCTCTGAGCATGTGCAACGGTAGAACGATACATATAGTTGTAATAAGGACTTGGAAGTGGTTGTGCTTTGATGCAAATCATTCTCAAGTGCAGAAAATCCAACTAGAATATGGATAAGTGACATGTATGTTCCATTGTGCTGAGGAACATATTTTACAAGTGAGGGTACAGCAGAAAGTTATCAACTAGGGTACAAATATCATTTCCTTAATCTAGCCAGCCTAGTTAATATGCTGCCTGTTAAAATGCGAAGAAAGAAAGATATGTAGTGGCTTCAGGACAAGAGGAGAAACAGAAAAGATGGACAAAAGACTCCAGGGTCAATAAAGGAAAGTGGAAGAAGTACAAGTGCAGAGGATGTTATAGATAGTATTTTCCTCATGGAACCAAATAAGCAAGCAGCAGGTGAGCAAAGGTGTTAGAAATGCTTAACCTTATCGGAACTATGAGAGTGAGAAAGATTACTCTTTTGCCTTCCATAGCTCACAAAGTGTTACTGGTATTATTATAATACTTTGTAAACATTTTATAACCCTCTTTGCAACAGGGTTATAAAGTGTATGTCATCAAATCAATATAACTATCAGCTGTGGTGGACCATAAAACTTTGTACTTAGGTCACTCCAAAAGCAATCCCTCCTCTTTCATTATTTTGGCCCACAACATCAGGAGAAGATTGCAGTAGAGGGTTAAACCTTCTTGCCAATATTCTATTACGTTTTGTTGCTGCGCAACAGATGGCAGCAGAGGGGCAGTCTGACAAAATGGCCTCTGACATGGAAGTGTGGATGAAGCAAAGGCATGCAATTAAATTCCTCTGTGAAGAAAAAAATTCCATTGACATTCATCTGCAGTTCAAAAAAGATAGGAAACTGTTAGAAAGAATGTAGCAGAAAAACATAAATATGATGAAGGTCTTGGTGTATCTTCCTTATGAGGAAAGGCTGAGAGACCTGAGACTGTTCAACCTGGAGAGTAGAGGGAAAGAAACTTAACAATGCTTATAAATATCTAATGGGTAGGAGACAAGCGATGAGGCCATTCTCTTTTTTTGTGCTGCCCAGGCAAGAGAACAAGAGGCACAAGCTGGAACACAGAAAGTTCCATATGAACATGAGGAAAAATTTTTTTACTTTGAGGGTTACAGGGCACCCAAACAATCTGAAGAAAGAGACTGTGGAGTCTCCTCTGGAGGTATTCAAAACCTGCCCAGGCACTTCCCTTTCTAATCTACTGCAGGGAATCTGCTTTAGCAGAAATGTTGATGTAGACAATCTCATGAGGTGCCTTTTAACCCGTACAATTCTGTGATTCTGTAATAGCAAATGAGTACTAAGTGTTAACAACGAAAGTAAGAATTGCTATGCAACTAATCTTGGTACGGAAGGGTGAGAAAGACTTACATGTTTGGCATTCCAAAAATCCTGGCATCACAAACATGGCTGATGTGTCTAATCCTGGTGCTATGTGACTGTGAGAGCACAGTGTATAGTGAATAGCCATCTCTTCTTTCAGTTAGTTATACTAGCCATGGATTCTTTTCCATGGATGTTGGAAGGAATGTATACCTACCTAAAGACCAGAACAGCTGGGAATGTTTCCCTATTAAACCTGATAATGTTGTCTTAGGTTTCACTTTGGGGGATAGAAATAAGCAAGCCTAGCGATATCTCCTGAAGATGGATTTATGTGTATTGAAACTAGTAGCTCACTGTTGATCACTCCAGAATTTGGAAAAGGAAATGGTACCATCAGTAAACGTAAGTGTTGGAGTTCCTCTCAGCCAGGACTGTGAAGCCATATCAAGTTATGATATGCAGAGTTATCTCAGAAATTCAAAATATGAATGTGAATGAATGAATCACCAAAATATTCTTGCTAGGACAGTTGTTGAAGTAGCTGTAGAAGAGCACTGTAAATGTAGACATAGGCTTTTGTTTTTCAGTTGTTTAAGTGCAACAGCAGTTACAAAATAAATCAACTTTCTGATAAAAACTCTCAGAAAGTAGCAATAGGATGTGTCACAATGTAGGTGAAATATTAGCTCATGACAGAAACAGAGTTGAAATGCATATAAAACATGAGGGAACTAATATTTCTTAAAACTGTGTTTCAGGCTAAAAGGATTCTAGTATCTGGTAACTGAAAAAAATAAAGCATATTTTGTTCAGACCAGAACTGCAGCAATTTCCCATATAGAAAATGATATAATTCCATGCTTAATATGTTAACTAGAATTAAGAAAGGAATATTTGAAAGTTTTGAACTAGTAGGCTGAAACAAGAACAATCACTTCTTAAGCATATTAATTTTTTCATCCTGAGCAATGAATCTTGAAAGTGACAGTGGTTTGTCAAAATAATTAAAGTCCATTTGCTTTTCAGATATGAATATATACATATCTTGCCAAAGTAATCCTCACTTGCTACTCAGATACCCAAATGTTCATGTCTGTATTTTCTAAATCATGGTTTTTCTTTACCCTTTATCAGGCAAAGCAAAAAATATTAAAAAAAAAAAAGGAAAAAAGAAATCACTGCTTTAATCATGCTGGTTATAACAGTGTCGCTCACATTGATCTTACTAGGAGAGTTGTATCAGGTTCACATGTATCATAGGGATAAATTAAAGCTGAATTTTCTGTATTTTTGACAGGGCTAATTTCTTTATGATATACTTTCATTTATGTTATCACCCACTCAGGCTATTGGTTTATAAAATGTAGTAGGCCTGGTGATTTTGGATGTTATACCATTATCAGGGTTATTTTATAATTTCTTTATATCTGTGGGTAGTTATCTACATATATTTTTCACAGATTTTTTATTTCCTTCAATGGTAACAACAGTGTCAGCTAATCAAAAAGATTTTTTTGCTATCTTTTGCAAATCCCCTGTGGTTTCTTCTGTGACTCTGCTGTACAGATCAAGAGTTTTAATTTAGTACTTTAACAACCCTGCACACAAAGCCGTCCAAAAACCCTCATGTCAAACCATACTAAAGAATACTGTGAAACTAGTTAATTGTACTGAGGCACAGTTAGTCTATACTTAGGTCATAGGAAGAGGAAAGTATTTCTCAGTTCTTGTCAAGGTTCTGAGTCAGCCTGCTCTCAACACAAGCTCTAATGTGACTTGGCCACATAACCTCAAGTCAGACTGTGGTGACCCTTTGTGAGCTGTGAAGAACTCTCCTAGTCACTGCTCAAGGAAAAGATAAGCAAAGTTGAATGATTTCCTGTTAAATCTCTGATTCCTTATCAGTTTTTTTTATTTGTGAGATTTACGTCATTTATTTATTAATGAGATTTAGGCTGCCTGAATAGCTCTTACTGAGGGCTAAATCTAGGACAGAGTACAGTAGAAGTATGAAGCAGCAGGTATTAATAGTATATGGCAAACACAATGTATTCTACAGTAATTTACTGTGGTGTTAAATACACACACTCAAAGAAAATCCCTCAAAGATCTGAGCTATTAAAAATATGCTTTGCCAAAATTCAGGATTTCTTTCTCTTTTCCTACCTCTTGTTTGTCTTACTCGTCCTCATTCATTAGTCCTCCATGGTAAAGACTGTCTCTTGTTAAAGCTATACTTTTTACTGCCTTCAGTCTTCGTGCTGGAAGACACTATTCTCAATGATTTATATGTGTTCATGTCCATATGGTTTGATTCAAGTATTTTGGTTGCAATTTTTCCATTCATTACAGCATGACATAATTCCAGGAGGGTACTGCATCTCAAGGACTGTTTCATCATCTCCTTCATCTTGACAGCATGAGCCTTCCATTATAAAGTTGTGACCTACTCCTAACCCTTGACAAGAGGACACAAGACTTCCTGGAACACCCTTTATACTGAGATGAGCCAACTCGGATCACTGTCCTACTGTATTCAGACTCTGAAAGCTTATGCATGCTATTATATCATTGTCCAGGAGAAGCAAGAGGATGGTGCTCTGCAAGGCAAACCTGAAGCTGAGGACAGCATCAAGGCAGAGGGGGCAGTGACCTCACTGACAAGAGCAGGTGAGTGAGGGGAGCAGAAAAAGCCTGGTAACAGTAGTCACACAGCCTAATAATTGCCAAATAGGTCTGTAGAGACTAGATATGTCTGGGACTAGGACAAAAAGTCAAGTGTTTGGCCCAAGGAGATAAGCACAAGCATACCTCCAGCATTTCTCATGCAGAGCCAGGATAAGAGCCTGAGCTTTAGCCCTGCTCCCAACAGAATTGGGAAAGGCCCCCAGGGAGGCTTCTCATAGTTCTCCTCAAGGATTCTGACAAATTAAATCCAATCCTTCATCCAGGAAGCCAAATTCTCAGGATGGATGAGGATGCATATAGTTCCAGCCAGTGTCCTGGTAATCAAATGATTTTGCCTGTTTTGGAGTGTGAATGCATTTTGTGCTAACTCGGGAGTTAGGAATACTAACTGGACAGTGTTGTATGTATATGAATACCCCACAGAACAGGACATCTTAAGTAACATTTCAATATTCTCTACCATAACTACAAGGAATCAGTAATCTTCTCTCATAACTTTGAGATAGAGCCTAATTTATGTTTTAACATACTCAGGTTTTTATGTTTATATTTAACCATCCGATCTGGGAGACTTTAAGTGATTTCATAAAAAATAGATTAATCTTGACAAATTCCTGGTGAGATTTTGTTACATTTATGTATATACTTTTGTTTTACTCATGCATTGAAACATAAAGCTATGAGACAGTTGTCTAAACTACTCAGCTCCCTAAAGTTTGGAAATACAAAAATTTTCAAGGATCTTTTCAGTTTTTTCCATTTCTGTCAGGAAAACTCTCCAACAACAGTGTTACATGAGCTCTTAATAATATGGATAGTTTTTATATTTACAAACATTAATGGATGTGATTTTCATTAAAGGCACTGTTTAACATGCAGCAATTTTATATAGACATACATTGCTCTGAAAGTAATGTTTCTTATTTATTTCCATGGATTCTAGAGCAGATTCAAAAAGCATGATAACACTGTTTGATACAGCTACTTCTTAGTTATAACACATTATTTTTCAGCATAGTTACCACCATTACCTATGCATTTTCACCACCAATGTACAAGAGGAGTCTTCATGCCACACTCGTTAATATCTGCATGGTCCATAACGTGGCTCATCTTTCAATGTCGATGTCACCACTGCTGAAACACTCCACCCACTGCCTCATTGTGTTCACATACACTGTTTGGTCTCCATAAGCGTTCAGCAAGAGTCAATGAATGTCAACGTGTGCCATTTTTTCTGCACAGAGGAATTCAATTAAGCATCTTTTCTTCATATGCCCTTCCTCGTTCAGATGCCATTTTGTCAGACTACCTCTCTGCTACCATCAGTTGCTCAGCAGCAAAATGAAACAGAATACTGGCAAGAAGGTTCACCCTGTGCTGCCATACAATCAACATCTGCTTCTGATGTTGTTGGCCAACGTGATAAAATAAGAGGCATTACTTTTGTCACAGACCTTGTATATCATCAGAAAATTTAAATCATATATTGCAACTGTTAGAAGCATGTTTGTATGTATACACTTAAAATTGTCATTTAAGTGCTATATTGAATGATATTAAAGCACAATGCATGGTTTTAATATTCATTTCAGATGTATTTTAAGATTTTATTGTCTAATATTCCAGAGACAGAAACAATTCATGTCAAATACCTCATTATCCATTTGTAAAAAGAACTATTTTATAAAAGCTGTAATTGGACAAAAAGATATAAAATACAGGTTTTGAAACCTGTCATAACGGGAATGGTTTGCACTACATTAATTCCAATCCACCAAGGAGACTTATTTTTTTTACATTTCAATTTATGCAAGTCTTCCTATTTTTCTACAAGATCATTAAAAGTATCATATTCATTTAATAACAATAAGCATGCCATTCAAATGTGATAAAAATCACAGACAGAAATGTTGATTGGATGAGATGCTCTATTAGTCAAACCTTCTGCCTGATGCAGCAGTTTGGCCTGCATAAGATCAGTTCAGCCATGGCTTTTTCCAGGTTCTTGATTTTCCAGGTCTTGATTGTCTCCAGGTATCTCTAAACTGAAAGTGTACCAGTTTTTGTCTCCAATGCCTCACCAAGTCCAGTGTCATCTGCAAATTTGCTTTGATTAATAAATTAAATGTCATAAAACAATTTCAATTTATTGGTTATTTTCCTACCAGATGCTTTCTGCTTTTCTGAACATGTAGTTACCAGCCTTATATAAAACAAACCTAGGAATGTATTTTTTTTTATCTTAGCCAAGCTGTCAAGCTAAATCTTGATGAGACATGATCTGTAAGACATTCAGCTTATTGCTGGTAAAGATAGAAAAAGATCAGCAGTTTCATTAACATAGTTCTTTTCCATGTGCTTGTTTCTTCCTATGTTTTATTGGGTCTGGATATCTGGAACATGCCAATTATGCTACCATATTCTGCAAGAGTTCTGCAGAAAACAGCCAGGTGTAACTATAATAAGCACATTTAGAGCTCATGTCATAGACTAACTTTATTTCATTAAAATCATTTTCCAGCCACAAGTAATAC
Organism: Centrocercus urophasianus; assembly: GCF_019232065.1. NCBI lineage: Eukaryota > Metazoa > Chordata > Aves > Galliformes > Phasianidae > Centrocercus > Centrocercus urophasianus. Next base: position 46,055,250 of record NW_024884142.1, read on the forward strand.
TGTGCAGTTATCAATAAAGATTCTATGATTATGTATGATATATCTTTATATCTATATATCTGTGATAGAGTTAATGCCTCTATTTTTCAGGGTATAAATTGGTAAAAGTCTACTGAAGTGATCCTTGCTCTTAGATTGCTGCATCAATTTACTTTTGGTGGTCTTTGAATGTGACATCACTGTGAAGAGAAATATCACCTAAGCAACCTTATAATGCTAAAAAGTCTGTAGCTGAAATGTGTAGAATGAAACAGAAAGGGCACTGTCTGGAATTTTTATTTGTCAGATATCGCCCATCTGTTTCTCTCCCTGCCTTCATGTTTTGCAGTAATTTTATTTTTTTTTAGGATGACAAGTCAGTATAATTCTACAGAATTGGGTTAATCTTCTCTTTTATTATCATTATTTAATTTATAATTTTTTAAATATATATGTATTTTATAATTGATTAGCAGCTGGCAGGAAAACATAAAACCCACAGTGATGATTCAGCCAAATAACCCTCATCTCCTTTAGATGCAAAGTTATACTTTGCAAAGGGCAAAATTAGTAGATACTAACTCTTCTTATTAATCAGTTCTAACAATTTTTGCAGTTTCTCACATGCAACAGATCTCCCAAGTAAATGAATAATATAGACTATTTTTAAATGCATTCTAAAACTGAAAAGATTTTGTATCACTTAAGTTCTAGCTTTTTTTTTAAAAATATATATATATATATATATAGGCAATTTAAAATAGCAGCAGAGTCAGAAAAAACAACAGTTTAAAAAGAAAGTTATTAGAAGTCAAGAAATGAGCAGCTCTTACAAATACTACACAGAATCCATTATCAGCCAAGACCATGACTCCTGTCTGTTCCTTATGCCCATAACTGTGATGTGTTAATAGATAAGCACTTGGCTTTGTTAAAGTTAATAAAAAATAATGGCAGTAGATGGGTTAGGTATATGAGATTCACAGTCTGGCTAATTAATGGGGTGGTGAGCAAGGTAAAATTAAGGGTTTGAAACAAGAGAGTACTGACATATAACGGAGCTCCATTCTAATGCCACTTGTATCTCTTAAAATTGTAACAGCTCTGCCCTTGACCCTTGACTGCATCCTCCAGATGCAGTCACTACTGCTGTCATCCCTCATATCCCTTCTCATCGAATTATCATATTTACATGTACTCTGTTTCCTTGGCCTAGATCTACTTTTCCTTGGTTTTTTTTTTTTTTGTTTGTTTGTTTGTTTTCTTTTCTTTCCCCTTTTAGTTTTACAAGATTATGTCCTGACCTGCAGCGATTTGCATCTGCTAGCATACTAGCCTGTAAACTGAAAATACTCAATGACTCCAGCAACAAAAGGTCTCAGGAGAATGCTTTCCTACCAGTGTTAGATTTCCATTTATGTCCCCTTTCATTTCGAACTTGATTGCCTGTTTTGATCCTGATTCAGCCCTGACTCTTGTCTTCCCCTTTGTTAATAGCTGCTTTGAATGAGCAGAACCCTGGCATGAGGATATCAATAGTTCTTTCTGACGTTAGTCCAAATCACTGATCACATCTCACCTTGCCCTTAAAATGGGTTAAATCTTTTATTGCTGTGATTTACATATTTCAGCTTCTCCTAAATGCTGTATCAGATTCTTTTACCTTTATACACTGTTTTTACTTTTATTTATTTTGCCCTTTGATTACAGTCCTCTTAGGAACGTAGGACAAAGTTGCACAGGTCATAAAATTCATTTATTCTGTCTTTTCCTGCCAAATGTGTCATAGAACCACTTTCATAAATCTGCCAACTTATATCTTTAAATACATTTTCTCCTCTTGGTCTTCTAAGAGAAGGCTGTTTTTATGCCTAATGATTAGAAACTGTTCTCCAACCTGATTTATATCTTGCTTACATTTTGTTTCCTTTTGTGACAATTCCATCTATTATCATCACTGATATATTTAGAACTGTCTCACATCTTTCAATTTTCATTTTACTAGGTTAAACAAATCAAAGTTTCCTAATGTTTATATCTGAGATATATCTCCATTCCCCAAGTCTTCTGTACCGTTTGAGTCTAAATTCATTCTTCAGAACATGGGTGATCACAATTGCCTGTGATATCCAAAGTGGGATGTAATAGTACAACAGTATTAATTTTTATATCTTCATGGGAAATGTTTTATCTGATCCTAAGCTTTATGTATCTTAGGCACTAGCTCATTTCATAGATCTATCATTCTGGTGACTCAAAAACACTTTGTGAGTCATGTTCACTCAGGAATTTCACCTGGTTAGAGTCTCTATTGTTAATTTTCATAAGAAGAAGTTACTGCTACTCAGTATGTGCATGATGATGAATCTTGTATTATTGAGTATTAGTATTCTCTAATTTTCTATTACTTCAGTCATCAAGAACAAAAATTGTACACATTTATTATCCTCTGCAATATTCTCAGCAAAACTCATTAAAAAAACCTCTCATTTTTAATGCAAAGTTCGTGAAGATATTAAATGATGTTTGTCCCTGCATAAGCCATTACCTGATTTGACTCACACACTTCTTTCATCCCAGCAGTTCTCACCTCACCCAGTGTTAGAGCTGAAAAGCTTCATACCAATCTCCATTTTGCTAGTAATGGCACTAAATGCACCAACAATTTCTTCACCCCATTTCTATGGGTTTGACTGCTTGTGCTCAAGGACACCCATGAACCGGTGTGGCTATGTGTTGGGGCACAGTGACAGATATGCACTGGGAGATACCTTGTTGGGGCTTTGCATGGGTGATACATTTAAGCCTTTGCTCTTGGTCTCTGCCTGTGATCTGCCTGCCTTGCTTTGCAGTGACCCTGATCTACAGAGTTTGCTTCCTGGCTTGACTTCAGAACTGTCTCCTTCTATGAACCAGACAGGAGATTTGGACTCTTGGCTGCTCCTAGTTATTTGCATCAGACCTGCTCTTGTTTCATTTGGGTGCTGTGGAATTGAGCCCTGTTAGTGAGACCAATGCCCTGTCTGTGGTGTTATCTTTACTTTCCCATGTTCTCCTTTTCAGGAGCAAGGCCTACTTGCTGCTGCTTAACTGCTGCTCAGCATTTTACAGGACAAAATTATTTCCAGTTTTTGAGTTAAGCCAGTAGGTTATCCTAACATATCTTGCCTTTCCTTGTCCTCATACAGTTACACTTAGCAGATCTGGTGTATGGTTACAGAGGTGTTAATGTTGGCTCTGAATGGTGATTTAGGTACCTGAGTATGACAACAGTGCAGCTGATCTGGAATAAGTTCTCACAATGCCAACTCATATTAAACACTATGCAGGTTCAACAGCAGGAAAAGCTGATTTGGAGAAAAGGTTAAGTAAATAACAAATGTTGGGTTTAATATTGGTGTAATATTAATATTTTTGGGAAGCAGAGACCCCTACAACCAATCTGCTGTTGATCTGAATAGTTCATGAGTCATTGGGAGATTTTTCAGAGACCTAAAAGGAGGAAAACATACTGGGACAGACACTGAAGTAGTGCTAGATTTGTTTTCAGGAGTAACAGAAACTTTAGAAGCTGCATTGACAACAGTGAAATTGACTCATCTTGGGATATGAATGAAGAGGATGACAAGATCTGAGTGGCATTTGAACACAGAGCCAAAATTATAACTCACTGCAGTCTCCGAAAGAGATGAATCCATGTCTGAGCCTATGACCTAAGATCTGAGGGGACTTCTGCACAAGGCAGAAGGATCCTGCTTAGTAGTTTCTACTCTGTCTCTGGAGTTTTATCTCAAACTCATCCCCTGTGCTTACAGCTCTTGAAACTCTGGGAAGGATTTCTGCAGCTGAGGGGTTCACAACCTATGCTAAGGTGGCTGGCACACAGCAGCCACCACCATGTTTCATTCAATAATCTCAGCATTGCTGCATGTGATGAAAGTGCTTCTGGACTCAAACTGGTGTAGGTTTAGGTAAATCCCTACCAATAAAACCAGCACTGAATTCTCCAAATTGCAGGCATGATTTTGAGGTGAAGTGGTTCTAACAAAGTAATTTTTTTTTCTTTTTTCCTTTTTCTTTTCTTTTTTTTTAATGTGAAGGGAATTAAAGAGGGAGAAGCAGTCAGAAGAAATTAAGAACAGTTGTTACTGACATGGAAACATTAGATGGACTAAATAGAGCCGGAGAGAAAACTGTGAAAGTGCCATAAAAAATAGCTCCCTTTTTGTCTCTCATATCTGACTGTATGCTTCCATTGCAAAACAAATAGTTCTTGAGATGAAAACCATCAAGATGAATCTTGAATTTGGGTTTCTCTATAAGAAGTGCAGAAGGCCGCTCTTGGCAAGGGGAACTGAGTATTTTCCATTTGCTTGTGACAAATGGCTGAGCCGCATAAGAGTATCATTGTTGTTGCACTCTCCTGGGAGAGAAGGAGCAGTGGCCTCCAGACAGCCGCGGAAGCAGTGGGTGCCCTCTGACAGGCACCAGAACTGAGGCCATGTGGGGTGAAACCACAGAACTGAGCGGCTGCAGTGAAGAGAGAGAACAAGTCTACTCAGCACAGAATAAAAGGCAAGGGAATAAACAGGCTGTGTTGCTGGATGCATCACTCTGTTGTACACAACATGCAGTGTCCCCATGAATTCGGGTTTGGTGTAACAAGAGAAATACCAGCAGAAAAGGCTGTGGTTTGAGAAATGAAATAGGCAATGCATCAAATTCAAATGTGTTTTTCTGGACACCAGATGTCCCCATAAAAGTTGTTTAACATTGACTTCAGCAAGCAAAGATGTGTTTGTGTGCATACATGCTGTAGTACTTACATGGGGAAACATGCACAATTATCAAATCTCAGTATGAAACACAAAGAATGCTCAGCTGGAAGCACTGTGCTGAAGGACTGCGGCGATGCAGGGTGGCCGTGCAGTCAGTAGCAGGACTGTGTAGCTTGGCATTGCACCTCCTGCAGACACCGCGTATCTCAGCTGAGCTCTGCTTTTCTAGCAAATGCCATCCATTATCTCCTTCTCCAATAAGCTTACAAGCAGGCTCGCAGTCTTGTTGTGTATTTTCTTCCATTCTCAAAATGACTTCCGAGATAGCCAGTCTTTTTCTATCTTTTAGATAACCTGATTTAGATAACCAGGAGGCCGGGTGGGCTGCGAGAGCCGGGCACCGGCAGCCGCAGTAACGGCACGTGCCTCCCACGGCGCGCGGCCCTCGGCTGCCCCGCAATGCGCAGCTGCCCCCGGGGCTCGGCGGCCCCTTTGGCTTCTCGCGGAGCCGTCCCGCGGCGGTGGGGCGGAGAGCGGCGGGCGGAGTGGAAGGGGCAGGGGTGTGTCCTGCTCCTTGTCCGGGGTACCGGGGCCCGCTCACGGCTCTCGGGTAGTTGACTCGCCTGTCGGAATGGGCCGGCAGCTCGGCCGCCCGGCACCGATGGTATGGGAAAGTTTGCCGTTCCTCCTGCTCCTGGCTGCTTTCTGCAGCCGGGGCCAGCCGCCGCCGGCGCCGCCGCCGCAAAGAGGTACCGGGGAGCGGGAAGAGTGACGAGAGAGGGAGCCCCGAAGTGACAGCAGCTCGCGTCTCGCTCCGGGGCCGCGGGAGACTTGGGGTGGGGAGCGGCCGTGACAACGGGGAGAGGGATGGGAAGCCCCCAGTCTGTGAGATCGGCGGGCACTGCTTGCTGGGACGTGGTCGGACCGAGAGGAGCTTATAGGAGAGCCTTAAAAACCATCTTAAGCTCTCAGTACCCCTTCTGGTGCCTTGATGTTCTTTACGTTTTTAGCCCAGCTAAAAGCACTTCAGTAAGGATAGACGATTGGTGCAGTAAAATAGAGTCATGGGAATAGAGTCTGACTTCGAGTAGTATGTGATGCTGTGCTGTAGGCTGAATGCTTGGCATTAAGGATTTTTGGTCAGTTTAGGGTGTATTGAACTTTAAAAATATGATGCACTATTATTTTTAAGAGGGGGGGTGGGGGGCAGGGGGAATGTCTCAAGTTCCTTAATACTAATCTTACTGCATGAGGATAAATGACCACTGATGAAGTATATCTCTGTGGATGCTACAATAACCCAGGGAGAAAATCCCTCCCAGAATTAAACTTTGGTTAGTTGATGAATTAGTGGCAAACATGAAAGACTGAAAAATACTGATTTGGCTTTTTTTCATTTTTTTCCCAAACCTGTATAGTGAAGGGATGTGATCATCTTAAGTGAGAAAAAGGGAGTCTTGAGCTTTCATATGCTGCACTGTTGCTGCATAAGTTCTGGTGATTCAGAGAGGAGCTCTAGCACATCTAATTTCATGTTAATAAAGTGATGATGGGACATAATCACAGATGAGTTCAAGTGCTGGCCTGCCAAATTTTAAAGACATTTACTGTCTTCTGAATTTCTTTCTGAGATCTGTCACAGCTGCTAGGCGGTGCTAGCACTGTGTAGAACTCAGTGTTGCCCAGGCAAAAGGTGCATTCCTTTGCAGTGCAAAAAGTTTGACAAGTGTGACTTCATCAAGTCCTAGAGGAGATATATGATGTACGAAAGTATTACAAGACCCTTGATTTATACCTTCAGACTTAACAACTCTTGTTTTTCCAGATACAGTTATTTGGCAATACCCGTAATGCTGGATGGTGTTACTCTAATTGTTAGCACCAGTCAGATGTCTGCGGAGAAGATTATGTAACAGAGCTGCAATGCTTTGAAAAACAGAATTTGAGACATCACAGTGAATTCCCATGTTGTTTCTCAGAACAGAACAGTTCAAGAACATTTTGCACCTCAAACATGAGAACAATCTGTAATTCTGTGGGTTGTTTTTATTTCTTCAGTTTTTAAGTCAGTAGAAGATTTATTGTGGTCAGAAACCTGGAGTTAATTTTAAGTTTTTGTTTCTGCTACATATGTTGTTCTACTCTTTGTATGAATGCTAACTATTCAAGTAGAATTTCTCATAAAATAGTAGTATGGGAACCAAAAAGACGTACACATCCTCTAATGTTGTTTCTTAAAGATACACCTAACTTATGGCCTGGGCAAACTTACTGAAGCACTATATAATGTTACTTTGAAAAGTTAACCCTTGGTGCATGCTCTTTTACATGAGATGTGAGAGAGACAAAGTAGCAAGAGTTTAGAAAGGAATAACCAATATTAGGGATGGGGATAAGAAACTGGTATACTGTGCTGTAACATGATCTGTGGTGTCAGCTGCTGAGAGCAACGGAGATAACTCAGGAAGTGCAGGTGTTCCTTCACATCACAAAAATCCCAAGTGTAAGTTGACTCTTAACAGGTGATGTAGATTAGATGCTCATGAAGTCAAAGGGAAATGGGGGGTGAACATCAATAATATAGAATAATAACATAAAATTAGCAGAATGTCACAGTGGCTGGTTGGTCAACGTTTTTTAGTTTGTCTATGGACATAGGTTATTAAAGTGAGTTTTCAGAATTTAGTTTAAAACTGCAGTATGGTATGTTATATCTATGCTCTTTTACACACATTCATTCTATATGCTAATAAGTAGCTTTGCAGGTAGAGATACGGTGTGGTTATTTGTAACATTTTACTTTCAAATTTTTGTCCATCCTGATTCCATCTAATTTAATAATCGCTTGAGAAAGTGAAAGCAGAGTATTTAGGTGAATTTTAGGTTTAAAATATGAGAAAGGAAAACGTAATGTTTAAAATTCTGGATAAGGTGTTGGAAATGGGTAGAATTGTCCAGTCTGACTAGTGCCATAAATCTCCATTTTGTGTACACACTTTGACTTGAATAAATCACAGCAAAACTGAGAGAGGTGGATCTTGTTCAAGAATGTGAGACTTTCCCTAAGCAACAAGTAAAAATGTAAGATATATTTTAATATAAAAATCCTTAGTATTCATTTTTCTTCTTACAGCTTTTTTCTTTTTTTCTTTTTTCTTTTTTTCTTTTTTTCTTTTTTTCTTTTTTTCTTTTTTTC